>NC_084627.1:12674774-12677274 GCF_033978795.1 Nerophis ophidion | reverse complement strand
TACATATATATATATATATATATATATATATATATATATATATATATATATATATATATATATATATATATATATATATATATAATAAAATCCTCTAAAAAGCAGGAAAACCTGCAAAACAGGCTGTAGGTTTGAAATAGCCTCTGTGTAAGGCAGACCTTATATATACATATATATATATATATATATCCATTTTCTACCGCTTATTCCCTTTAGAGTGCCTATCTCAGTACAATCGGGCGGCATACGCCCTGGACAAGTCACCACCTCATCACAGGGCCAACACAGATAGACAGACAACATTCACACTCACATCCACACACTAGGGACCATTTAGTGTTGCCAATCAACCTATCCCCAGACGCATGTCTTTGGAAGTGGGAGGAAGCCGGAGTACCCGGAGGGAACCCACGCAGTCACGGGGAGAACATGCAAACTCCACACAGAAAGATCCCGAGCCCGGGGTTGAACCCAGGACTGCTCAGGATCTTCGTGTTGTGAGAGCACAGTTCTAGGAACAGCCAAGATACTGCGTAGAACCCTCAAACTCCCAGACCTCTGGCAGAGGACCCGAGCTTGAGGATGACTTAGACACCACTCCACCAGGGTGAGAAAGAGATTTTTTTGTTTATACAGCCCGGCTCCCCGACAGATTTTTTTTTTTACCCAATGCAGCCCCCGAGTCAAAAAGGCCCCTGGGATACGCTTTGCAAATCATGTCCCAATGATAGATCACACACACACACACACACACACACACACACACACACACACACACACACACACACACACACACACACACACACACACACACACACACACACACAGTCCATCCCTGCAGAGATGATGTTTCCATGAGAAGGTTTAACAACTAAAAAAAACAAAAGGCAGCAAATGAGTCATAGTTTCCTGCTATCTACCACAGGTGTTCTTTGTGGGTTTAGTCCTGCCCTCTGCATGTTGATTCTAGACTTCTTTTGGGTCTAAAACAGCCTCAGATGACGCCAGACGGCGAACTTTATAGATTAAAGAAGTGTCTGACAGCATCCTCTGACTATTTGTGTGCGTAATTCTCTTTGGTCCGAATCCCTAAGAGCCAACAGACAGACTTGTAGTTCACATGAGAATATAGTAGGGCTGCAAACCGCACCGTTGACAACATGAGTGCTACTCGGGAGGAGAGTAAAAATCTCACCTCTTCAACAAGAGGATGTTTAAGTTGTGAGAGAACGTCTAGCCGTTAATCACACTTTCAAACATTTCGAGCATAAAATACGAGGAGAAGTCCAAAATCACCCCAAGCGGGACCATTTATTTACTTTATAGCAGGGGTCGGCAACCTTTACCACTCAAAGAGCCATTTTGACCCGTTTCACACGTTTAAGAAGACAATGGGAGAATATTATACTATATTATACACCGCTAGCACCAACCCCCCCCCCCCCCCCCCCCCCCCCCCCCTATCTCCGTGGTCGGTTGAGGTGGGCGGGGTTGGGGGCGCGGGGCTGTATAATATAGTCAGGAACAGTCATGGATGCAAATGATTCTGGGTATTTGTTGTGTTGCGTTTATGTTGTGTTACTGTGAGGATGTTCTCCCGAAATGTGTTTGTCATTCTTATATATATATATATATATATATAGCCCTGCGATGAGGTGGCGACTTGTCCAGGGTGTACCCCGCCTTCCGCCCGATTGTAGCTGAGATAGGCGCCAGCGCCCCCCGCGACCCCAAAAGGGAATAAATGGTAGAAAATGGATGGATGGATAAATATATATATATATATATTTAAAAATGTACAACAAACACATGTATTTAGAATATTTCTATGAATAAAAAAATTATAATATAAAAACTCCTTTTTTTTTTTTTTTACTTATGTCCGCCTCTTAGCACACTGTTGTTACTTTTGGAGTAAATGTAAAAAAAAAACTAACAGGAATACTTTTCTCAAAAATGTCAATGTAATTCTGGATTATACCTCAGTGGTTTTGGAGGTTTGCATGTATGTCTTGGCTACCTTTGCTTCTGATGATGGTTATTAAATGCTGACTGGGCAAACGTTACTCATGTCAAAGTAATTACAGAGTCGAGAGTAAGTAATACCGACACTGAGCAGACTAACAAGTTGTTCTTTCGTGAAATCAGCAACGGACACGCAGACGCTGTTACGACTTCAGCAAACCTCAGCTGGAAGTGACCACGAACCCAACCCTGGGCGCTGACGCTCATTACCCTGCGGGACGGCGAATGTCTTACGAGCTGCGAAGGTGTCTCACCTGAGGGAGGTTATGTAAGCGTCAGCTTGTTTGTGGCTTGCTGCTTGTTTTTTCTATCCCCTCCAACGTGTTAAATAGGAGCCTCACACCTGTCTGGGAGGAGAGGCCTGGCCACAAATTACAACTTTACTTTTTCTACCAGACTAAACTTTGAAGACAAAGTGATGTTTAATAGTGGATAAAGCTTTGGAGCTTCCAACAAAGTAGAAAGAACTGAAAAA
>NC_084627.1:12628948-12674754 GCF_033978795.1 Nerophis ophidion | reverse complement strand
ATATATATATATATATATATATATATATATATATATATTATATATATATATATATATATATATATATATATATATATATATATATATATATATATATATATATATATATATATATATATATATATATATATATATATATATATATATATATATATATATATATACATACATATACAGCACATATTTACACATACAAAGATATATACATATACACACACACACACACACACACGTGTATATATATATATATATGTGTATATATATATATATATATACATATATGTGTGTGTGTGTGTGTGTGTATATATATATATATATATATATATATATATATATATATATATATATACAGTACATATTTACACATACAGAGATATGTACATATACACACACACACACATATATATATATGTATATATATATATATATATATATATATATATATATATATATATATATATATATATATACATACATATACAGCACATATTTACACATACAAAGATATATACATATACACACACACACGTGTATATATATATGTGTGTATATATATATATATATATATATATATATATATATATATATATATATATATATATATATATATATATATATATATATATGTGTGTGTGTGTGTGTGTCCATATATACATACGTATATGTATATATGTACAAACCCCGTTTCCATATGAGTTGGGAAATTGTGTTAGATGTAAATATAAACGGAATACAATGATTTGCAAATCCTTTTCAACCCATATTCAATTAAATGCACTACAAAGACAAGATATTTGATGTTCAAACTCATAAACTTGTTTTTTTTTTTGCAAATAACAAAAGTAGTTGGGAAAGGGCATGTTCACCACTGTGTTAAATCACCTTTTCTTTTAACAACAGTCAATAAATGTTTGGGAACTAAGGAATCTAATTGTTGAAGCTTTGAAAATGGAATTATTTCCCATTCTTGTTTTATGTAGAGCTTCAGTCGTTCAGCAGTCCGGGGTCTCCGCTGTCGTATTTTACGCTTCATAACGAGCTGCACATTTTCGATGGGAGACAGGTCTGGACTGCAGGCGGACCAGGAAAGTACCCACACTCTTTTTTTACGAAGCCACGCTGTTATAACACGTAGCTTGGCATTGTCTTGCTGAAATAAGCAGGGGCGTCCATGATAACGTTGCTTGGATGACAACATATGTTGCTCCAAAACTGTTTGTACCTTCCAGCATTAATGGTGCCTTCACAGATGTGTAAGTTACCCATGCCTTGGGCACTAATGCACCCCCATACCATCACAAATGCTGGCTTTTGAACTTTGTGTCAATAACAGTCTGGACTGTTCGCTTCCCCTTTGGTCCGGATAACACGATGTCGAATATTTCCAAAACAATTTGAAATGTGGACTCGTCAGACCACAGAACACTTTTACACTTTGCATCAGTCCATCTTAGATGATCTCGGGCCCAGATAAGCCGGCGGCGTTTCTGGATGTTGTTGATAAATGGCTTTTGCTTTGCATAGTAGAGCTTTAACTGGCACTTACAGATGTAGCGACAAACTGTGTTTAGTGACAGTGGTTTTCTGAAGTGTTCCTGAGCCCATGTGGTGATATCCTTTAGAGATTGGTGTCGGTTTTTGATACAGTGCCGTCTGAGGGATCGAAGGTCACGGTCATTCAATGTTGGTTTCCGGCCATGCCACTTACGTGGAGTCATTTCTCCAGATTCTCTGAACCTTTTGATGATATTATGGACCGCAGATGTTGAAATCCCTACATTTCTTGCAATTGCACTTTGATAGACATTGTTCTTAAACTGTTTGACTATTTGCTCACGCAGTTGTGGACAAAGGGGTGTACCTCGCCCCATCCTTTCTTGTGAAAGACAGAGCATTTTTTGGGAAGCTGTTTTTACACCCAATCATGGCACCCACCTGTTCCCAATTAGCCTGCACACCTGTGGGATGTTCTAAATAAGTGTTTGATGAGCATTCTTCAACTTTATCAGTATTTATTGCCACCTTTCCCAACTTCATTGTCACGTGTTGCTGGCATCAATTTCTAAAGTTAATGATTATTTGCACAAAAAAAATGTTAATCAGTTTGAACATCAAATATGTTGTCTTTGTAGTATATTCAATTGAATATGGGTTGAAAATGATTTGCAAATCATTGTATTCGGTTTATATTTACATCTAACACAATTTCCCAACTCATGGAAACGGGGTTTGTATATTTATGTATATATATATGTATGTCTATTTATGTATATGTATGTATATATGTATGTATATATATATGTGTGTATACATGTATATGTATCTATATATATATATATATATATATATGTATGTATATGTATGTGTGTGTATATATATATATATATATATATATATATATATATATATATATATATAAACATTGTCCACAAAATGGCGGCAAACCTGCAGCATTCATACTCTCAGATATTTAAAACGAAGTTGGAGGCATCCCACGGACCAGATTCCTTACTAAACTTGCGACGTCTCTCGTCCCTAACTGGACACGTAGTTTGTAGACCCTGATATATACGATACGTGACTAGAGAAAGAACATTGTTTTCAGACTCTACAATCCAGGTGGTGAAATAGTGCGGAGTGCAAACAAGGATGTAGTAAGACACTAGATATTCGCCATCTGCAATCGTATTTGCATTCTAAGCCATCAGCAACATATCCATAAATGTAAGAGTAATGTAAGTGTGGGCCACATGAGAAATGTAAATGTAAAAAAGGTATCTATATTCTCCTGCAAGCTCCTCTCTGAGTCACAGCTATGAGATGGCTCATTAAAATGCAAATGTGTTCCTTTATAAGAGCAACTCATTTAGCGTCTGTCCTTGAACGCGGCCCGCGGCTTGAATTTCTTTTTCACCGCGGTCGCCTTTTGTGCCCACACGCCCCGCTCGCCAAGCGGGCGGCAGGCACACGTGCGCCTTCAATCATTTGAGCAATAATTACCACAGTGTTTGTTTCTGGTCCCCGTGTGCAGCACAGTGGTGTGTTTGCTCAATCTGGCAGGTTCATGGTGATGTCAGCGTGAAGGAGAGAGCAGTCCATCATCTTCTGTTCATCCTTCCCTAAATGATGTGTGTCCTTGCAGGGCCGCGGTAAGATAAGCGACTGCTTCCTTCTGACGATGATGTCAAGGTAACGCTAAGTATTGGGCGCTTGTAGATCACAGGTGTCAAACTTAAGGCCCGGGGGCCGGATCTAGCCCGCCACGTCGTTTCATATGGCCCGCGAAAGCCTGAAAATTGTCATCTTTCTTCTTTAAACATATTTGTTCTTTCAATTTTGACAGAAACATGTGCATGCATTGCAAACAATTGCATGTCTTTTAATGCAACAAATCATTATGTCAACAAAGGGCTGTCCAAAGTGCGGCCCGAAGCAAAAAACAAAACAATATCCATCCATTC
This sequence comes from Nerophis ophidion, assembly GCF_033978795.1. Classification (NCBI taxonomy): domain Eukaryota; kingdom Metazoa; phylum Chordata; class Actinopteri; order Syngnathiformes; family Syngnathidae; genus Nerophis; species Nerophis ophidion. Next base: position 12,671,293 of record NC_084627.1, on the reverse strand, counting down.
TCTACCGCTTATTCCCTTTCGGGGTCGCGGGGGGCGCTGGCGCCTATCTCAGCTACAATCGGGCGGAAGGCAGGGTACACCCTGGACAAGTCGCCACCTCATCGCAGGGCCAACACAGATAGACAGACAACATTCACACTCACATTCACACACTAGGGCCAATTTAGTGTTGCCAATCAACCTATCCCCAGGTGCATGTCTTTGGAAGTGGGAGGAAGCCGGAGTACCCGGAGGGAACCCACCCATTCACGGGGAGAACATGCAAACTCCACACAGAAAGATCCCGAGCCTGGATTTGAACCCAGGACTGCAGGAACTTCGTATTGTGAGGCAGACGATAGCTAAAGCAAAAAAAAAAAGCGCTAAAATGTGTTACGTGAAAAACGCTAAAAATGTGACACTAATCAAATCACACTTTATTTTATTTTTAACACTGTGTTACATGGCCTTTCTTTTTAACAACACCCTTTTTTGGGAAACATAAACATTTGGGAACTGTGCAGACCAATTTTTTTAAGCTTTTCAGGTGGAATTCTTCCCCATTCTTACTTGATGTACAGCTTAAAGGCCTACTGAAATGAGATTTTGTTATTTAAACGGGGATAGCAAGTCCATTCTATGTGTCATACTTGATCATTTCGCTGGAAGGATTTAGTAGAGAACATCGACGATAAAGTTTGCAACTTTTGGTCGCTAATAAAAAAGCCTTGCCTGTACCGGAAGTAGCAGACGATGTCCGTGTGACGTCACGGGTTGTGGAGCTCCTCACATCCTCACATTGTTTATAATCATAGCTATTCGGACCGAGAAAGCGACAATTTCCCCATTAATTTGAGCGAGGATGAACGATTCATGGATGAGGAAATTTAGAGTGAGGCACTAAAAAAAAAAAAATAAAGAAAAAGCGACGGCTCAGGGCGGCGGCAGTGGTAGCGTTTCAGATATAATTAGACACATTTACTAGGATAATTCTGGAAAATCCCTTATCTGCTTATTGTTTTAATAGTGTTTTAGTGAGATTCTAAAGTCATACCTGAAAGTCGGATGGCTGCGGTGAACGCCAGTTTCTCAGAGAGAAGCCAATGGAGGAGCCAAAATCACAGATGCATTTTTGACAGCTATAGGAGGAGGTCTCATAATCCACTGAAGTCTCCGGTAAGAGCTGACTTAATATCACAATTTTCCCATCCAAAAACTTGCTGGTTGACGTAGATAAACATGGTCGTTTGACCGCTCTGTGTTAAAGCTTCACGACAAAGAAACTCCGGCTGTGTCTCGGTGCTAAAGGCAGCTGCAATCCACCGCTTTCCACCAACAGCATTCTTCTTTATAGTCTCCATTATTAATTGAACAAATTACAAAAGATTGAGCAACACAAATGTCCAAAATACTGTGTAATTATGCGATGGAAAGAGACGACTTTTAGCCGTGTGTGGTGCTGGGCTAATATGTCCCCTCCAAACCGAGACGTCACGCGTCATCATTCTGCAACATTTTCAACAAGAAACTCCGCGGGAAATTTAAAATTGTAATTTAGTAAACTAAAAAGGCCGTATTGGCATGTGTTGCAATGTTAATATTTCATCATTGATATATAAACTATCAGACTGCGTGGTGGGTAGTAGTGGGTTTCAGTAGGCCTTTAAGTTGTTCAACGGGGCGATATAGCTCGTTTGGTAGAGTGGTTGTGCCAGCAACTTGAGGGTTCCAGGTTCGATCCCCACCTTCTACCAACCTAGTCACTGCCGTTGTGTCCTTGGGCAAGACACTTTACCCATTGCTCCCGGTGCCACCCACACTGGTTTAAATGTAACTTAGATATTGGGTTTCACTATGTAAAAGCACTTTGAGTCACTAGACAAAAGCGCTATATAAATATAATTCACTTCACTTCACAACAGTCCGGGGTCTCCGTTGTGGTATTTTACCCTTAATATTTCGCCACACATTTTCAATGGGGGACAGGTCTGGACTGCAGGCAGGCCATAGAGTACCCACACTCTTTTATTTTGAAGCCACACTGTTGTAACATGTAGCTTGGCATTGTCTTGCTGAAATAAGCAGGGGCGTCCATGATAACGTTGCTTGGATGACAACATATGTTGTTCCAAAACCTGTATGGACCTTTCAGCATTAATGGTGCCTTCGCAGATGTGTAAGTTACCCATGCCTTGGGCACTAATACACCCCCATACCATCACAGATGCTGGCTTTTCAAATCAAATCAAATCAAATCAAATAAAAACAAGCTTTATTTTTAAAGCGCTTTTCATACACAAAAGAAATGCGACGCAATTTGCTTTACAAAGTTAAAAACAATACCCGGTGACCCATATCCCCCATTATCACATACATATGCATGGACACAGATACTAAACACAAACACAACATACACACATATGCAACTACAAACCCGTTTCCATATGAGTTGGGAAATTGTGTTAGATGTAAATATAAACAAAATAAAAATGATTTGCAAATCCTTTTCAACCCATATTCAATTGAATGCACTACAAAGACAACATATTTGATGTTCAAACTCATAAACTTTATTCTTTTTTGCAAATAATAATTAACTTACAATTTCATGGCTGCAACACGTGCCAAAGTAGTTGGGAAAGGGCATGTTCACCACTGTGTTACATCACCTTTTCTTTTAACAACACTCAATAAACCTTTGGGAACTGAGGAAACTTTGAAAGTAGAATTCTTTCCCTTTTTTGTTTAATGTAGAGCTTCAGTCGTTCAACAGTCCGGGGTCTCTGCTGTTGTATTTTACGCTTCATAATGCGCCACACATTTTCGATGGGAGACAAGTCTGGACTGCAGGCGGGCCAGAAAAGTACCCGTACTCTTTTTTTTACGAAGCCAAGCTGTTGTAACACATGCAGAATGTGGCTTGGCATTGTCTTGCTGCAATAAGCAGGGGCGTCCATGAAAAAGACGGCGCTTAGATGGCAGCATATGTTGTTCCAAAACCTGTATGTACCTTTCAGCTTTAATGGTGCCTTCGAAGATGTGTAAGTTACCCATGCCTTGGGTACTAATGCACCCCTATACCATCACAGATGCTGGCTTTTGTACTTTGCGTTGATAACAGTCTGGATGGTTCGCTTCCCCTTCCCCTTTGTCGAATATTTCCCCAAAACATTTGAAATGTGCACTTGTCAGACCACAGAACACTTTTCCACTTTGCATCAGTCCATCTTAGATAAACTCGGGCCCAGAGAAGCTGGTGGCGTTTCTGGATGTTGTTGATAAATGGCTTTCGCTTTGCATAATAAAGCTTTAACTTGCACATACCGATGTACCGACAAACTGTATTTAGTGACAGTGTTTTTCTGAAGTGTTCCTGAGCCCATGTGGCGATATCCTTTAGAGATTGATGTCCCTTTTTGACACAGTGCCGTCTGAGGGATCGAAGGTCACGGTCATTCAATGTTGGTTTCCGGCCATGTCGCTTACGTGGAGTGATTTCTCCAGATTCTCTGAACCTTTTGATGATATTATGGACCGTAGATGTTGAAATCCCTAAATTTCTTGCAATTGCACTTTGAGAAACGTTGTTCTTAAACTGTTTGACTATTTGCTCACGCAGTTGTGGGCAAAGGGGTGTACCTCGCCCCAGCCTTTCTTGTAAAAGACTGAGTATTTTTTGGGTAGCTGTTTTTATACCCAATCATGGCACCCACTTGTTCCCAATTAGCCTGCACACCTGTGGGATGTTCCAAATAAGTGTTTGATGAGCATTCCTCAACTTTATCAGTATTTATTGCCACCTTTCCCAACTTCTTTGTCACATGTTGCTGGCCTCAAATTCTATAGTTTATGATTATTTGCAAAAAAACAAAAACAAAATGTTTATCAGTTTGAACATCAAATATGTTGTCTTTGTAGCATGTTCAACTGAATATGGGTTGAAAAGGATTTGCAAATCATTGTATTCCGTTTATATTTGCATCTAACACAATTTCCCAACTCATATGGAAAAGCGGTTTGTACTATAGAGCCTTTGGGAGACGTTCAATTCTGCCTATAAACATTAAAAAACACTTCCATTAAGTTTTATATACACAATGTAAGTATACAGTATATGTCATGTAGTAACAGGCACTATTATAGTAACATTTATTATTTACGTATTTTGATCATTTTAAGCGTACATGTCACATTCATTTAAAAAACGCATCAAAACGTTCACTTTTTTATTCAACAACATGGGGATAGGTTGACTGGCAACACTAAATAGCCCCTAGTGTGTGAATGTGAGTGTGAATGTTGTCTGTCTATCTGTGTTGGCCCTGCGATGAGGTGGCGACTTGTCCAGGGTGTACAACGCCTTCCACCCGATTGTAGCTGAGATAGGCTTCAGCGACCCCCCGCCAGCCCAAAAGAGACGAGCGGTAGAAATGGATGGATGGATGGATAACTGATTATTTCTCACTGCAGACTTCACAAGCGACAACAAACGTAAATTAAAATCACTTGCTGTACAAGATCTGCAGGGATTGGGATGCCGCTTGATAGAACCTTGTTATAGTCCTGTTTAGATGAAGAATGACTCATAATCCTCTCGAAGAATTGGGGCCTTGCTATCCCGGGTCTAAATTGGCTGTTAAAGTGTACCAACTTGTGGGATTACATCCTCGTCCTTCTACTATCAAGGTGAGAAGCATAATGTATGAATGGTCTACAGTAAACTTACACAGAGAAGCAAGAAAGCAGCAGAGCACTGGATGACGTAGACATAGGGACACAAGGAAATAGTTTGTCTGCGTCAGCACTTATAATAACAATGTCACTAATACTTGGTTAATATTCAAGTCACAAAATGTGAAGTGAGCATCGTAGGCACTTTTTGGATGTTTTTTGTATTGGGTTTTATAGGCGGAGTAAAGGACTTCCCATCGGCTGTACTGTAAGCTGACTTTTACCTGCGTTTATTTACAGTTAGAAGGCATTCACAATATACATCCGTCCTCATGTCTTTCATAGTGATTGGGAACGAAAATTAAAAAAAAAAAATTGCAGTTCCCCTTTAAAACCTCAAAAGGTTTTAGTGGCCACATGCGTGGACAGAACCCTTTAGCTCTTATTTCCAAAATTGTGTATACTACTGAATTGGGGTCTTATAGCCCTTATGTCAGACGTGGGCAATTATTTTGACTCTGGGGGCCACATTTAGAGAAAACAATGTGTCTGGGGGCAGGTATATCTATTTTAGGGACACTAGTACAAAACCTCACAATTGTCACGCCTTTGGATCATGTTTTGGTCATGTTAAGTTTTGTTTTTTGGACACTTGTTTCCTGTTTTGCACTTCCTGGTTTGGTTTGTTTCCATAGTAACTCATTAGTTTCCACCTTGTATCCATGTCACGCCCCGGTCCTCAGTTCTCACACCTGCTGGTTAATCATTACTTCTAGTATTTAAGCCACAGTTGCCAAGCATTCAGTCTGGCAACTGTACCTTACCTACGATACCTATTATCCTACCTACCTTACCTTGCCGACCTTCATGCCTTGCCACGCTGTTTGTTGTTTTGACTACGCCACATACGTTTTTTGTATTTATGCCTCAGTGCAAGTTTTTGTTTTGTTTTGTGCCACAGTTAGTGTTTTTTTTTTGTTTGTATATAGCAGGGGTCGGGAACCTTTTTGGCTGAGAGAGCCAAAAAGCCAAATCGTTTAAAATTTATTTTCGTAAGAGCCATATAATATTTTTTTTAACACTGAACACTACTAAACGCATGCATTTTTGAGTAGACCAACATTTCTAGAGTATAATAGGTCTCTTATTCTTTGTAATAACATTGTTATTCTGAAGCTAACTGTGGAGGGGGCGTGGCCTGTGGGCCTGCAGTGAACTGGGGTGTGCCAGGACCGGCCTCTAAATCAGGGACAGGTGCGTAGACGGCCCACCTGGGCCTTGTTATCTAATCACCTGTCACTCTGTTATAAGCAGCAGCCAGGAGGAGAGACGGAGTTGGGGCTGGAGCCAGAGCGCGAGCGAAAACGAAAGACAAAAATACAATTGCTGGAAAGCAACTGAGGGACTTATTGAAAAATAAAACAATATTGTAACCCTGAAACAGGCTCTCATGTCGGTGCTTGGTGGTCTGAAGAACCCCCAGGAGAGCAAACCCCACACTAACCAATAATAAATAAATAACTTCTTACCATTAACGCAACTTCTTGAACAGGTGCAGTAGAAACGGATGGATGGATTAAAAATGCATGAGAATGTTTTATATTTTGAACATTATTTTTAACACTGTGATTACAAGTGGAATTACTCATTATTTATTGTGTTAAGCAATGCCAGCTCAGATTTATCCGAAAGCCAGATGCAGTCATCAAAAGAGCCACATCTGGCTCCCGAGCCATAGGTTCCCTACCCCTGGTATATAGTCATGCCATTGTGGTGTTTTTGTTTTGAGTATAGTCTAGTTTGTTATCCGCCATTGTGCGCGCCCTTTGATTTCCTGTTTTTGTATTATAGTGTTTGGAAAGACTATGTCTCCCGGCTGGCCTGGGAACGCCTCGGGATCCCCCGGGAAGAGCTAGACGAAGTGGCTGGAGATAGGGAAGTCTGGGCTTCCCTGCTTAGGCTGCTGCCCCCGCGACCCGACCTCGGATAAGCGGAAGATGATGGATGGATGGATGGATGTTTAAATAAATCAAAATGTACTCACACTCTCGTCTGGCTCGTGCCAATCATCCTTTGCGTGGAAGAAGCAATACAAATCCAAGTCCAAATGTGACAACAATAATGTCTGATTGAATGCTAAAAACGTTATGACAGACCGCCTTAAAAAACATAATGGAATTTTATTTTTTTCTATTAAGGATAAAACACTGAATATTGACAAAATATGAACGTCACACCCCCTTTCGATTGACACATTTTACAATCAAGTGAAACGCAACAAAAATGCAACAAACAGTGAAATATGAACGTGAAGGGTACAAAATAAACCCACCTACATCCTGATACATCACTAAACTGTAGAACTTTGTTGTGAAAATCTCCTTCCGCCTCTGTGGAAACGCTCCCCACCCACACTGATGGGTGCCTCGTCTGAGCTGCTGTGACTTACATTACCATAGTAACTAATTAGATGGCCATAGTAACTAGTTAGATTACCATAGTAACTGCTATATCATCCAAAAGCCCAGATTGCAACCATTGAAATACTTTGTAGAGTTCAAGACTTACGGACATTAGAAAACAAGACTGCAGATCATAATGGCAGCTACACTTTCCATCTTAAAGATCTAAAAAAAATATTTGGGGATGTCCGGCGGGCCAGATTGAAAAGCTCAATGGGCCCCATGTGGCCCCCGGGCCTTAATTTGCCAAGGTCTGCCTTATGTGGACACTTATACTGCCATCTGGTGGTGTCTGAAGAGTATAACATACAATGGAATTTGGAAACAAAAAGTGTAAAAATAAGAATTAGCATGTCACTCAGTCTCTCTATCTGTGTTGGCCCTGCGATGAGGTGGCGACTTGTCCAGGGTGTACCCCGCCTTCCGCCCGATTGTAGCTGAGATAGGCGCCAGCGCCCCCCGCAGCCCCGAAAGGGAATAAGTGGTAGAAAATGAATGGATGGCTGGCATGTCACTCAACATGAAGTACACATTTGTTACTTATGGACTAAGTACATCATATAAAAAAATGATTCTTATTTTTTTATTTTAATTACGGTCCAATAAGCCCAAATAGATAAGAGAAATTAAAAAAAGCATGTAAACAAACAGCTTGGGCCTTAAGAGGCTATATGCATTGTCGGAAAAAATAATTTGTAGTCCGTGCTTCGATCTTTTTTACATTTTTAAATATGGCCGACCGCGAATGTTGGGGGAGGGGGACAGGTGGGTTGGGAATTTTTTTAAATTTTTTACATGTGTCTGATGTGCACATTCTTTAGTCTGAGGAGTACAAGTTGGGGTGATTTATGAGGAACATGCTTTATCAGTATCAAGCAGTAAAAAAAAAATCTGCACAAATTGTTTTATTCATTTTTGTTTTGTTGATCAAATTTTTTTGTATACATTATTGTGCTGCTGACTTATTGTTGCTCAAAAGTTTTAATGTATTATTTATTGAAACTTATTGTATTTAATAAAAAATGTCAACACATATTAATGGATAAATTAAAGAATTATTATTTTGGGAATTTCAGGAAAATTAATGAACTTGAACTATTTTCTGTTACAGACTTAAAAACAATGTTAATAAGTGTATTCTTTACTTTAAGTTGATCGACACCAGTGGTTCTCAAACTTTTTTCCACCAAGCAGCACCCCAGAAAAACTTGGCTCTCCAAGTACCACTACAATGACCACCATTAAAGTGCAGTAGCGTAGTAGGCCTAAGTATTCGTTAAACAAGGCAAAGGTTTTATATTAGTTTATTAAGGATCCTCATTTGTCTACTCCCTCTTGGAGATCTTTTTAAGAAACATGGAGTGTTTTATCACTTTTATGCAGATGACTGCCAAATTTATATGCGGATTTCAAAAAGCCACGGCCCCCTGACTCCTCTTCTTAACTGTCTATGCGACGTCAAGGCTTGGTTAGCCCAGAATTTTTTAATAATGAATGAGGGAAAAACGGAAATTTTAGTTTTTGGTCCGGCCCTCACTGACTTGGGACCATTGCAAAATTATGTGCGTCCCAAAGTCACCAGCCTTGGCGTCACTATAGACAGCGATTTTAAACTAGACAAACATGTCAATGGCGTTTTAAAATCGTGTTTTTATCACCATCGTCTTTTAGTAAAGGTTAAACCGTTTTTATCTTTTAACCTTTTTGAACAAGTCGTGCATGCTTTTATTTCAAGTCGCCTGGACTACTGCAATGCACTTTATGCTGGCATTAGCCAAAAAGCTCTCTCCCGGTTGCAGTTAGTCCAGAACGCGGCAACACGACTTTTAACAGGGGCCAGGAAACGCCAACATATAACCCCAATTCTTCCGAGTTTGCACTGGCTCCCTGTTCATTTTAGAATTGATTTTAAAACATTGCTGTTTGTTTTCAAATCTTTACATGGACTGGCACCTGAATATATCTCAGACCTCATCCAAATTTACATCCCTGCGCGCGCTCTGAGGTCCGAGAGCCAGTTCCAGCTCGTGGTGCCCAAGACCAGACTTAAGACCAGGGGAGACAGGGCCTTCTCTGTGGTCGGCCCTAAGCTCTGGAACACTCTGCCCCTCCATGTTCAAACTGCTTCCACAGTGGAGTGTTTTAAGTCTCGTCTTAAGACCCACTTTTATTCTTTGGCTTTTAACACTACGTAACACTGTTGTCCTCTGTGTTTTTTATACACTTTGATTTCTATTTTACCGTTTTAATTGATTTTACCCTTTAAAATAGTTTTTAATCATATTTGTTTTTATATTGTTTTTATTGGTTTTATATTTATTTATTTTTTGTTTTTATTCAGTCATTGGTGGAGCATATATATATATATATTTTTAATTGTATTTATTTTTTTTATTTTTTTTTACAACTGTTTTTAACATGGCTGTGCAGCACTTTGGAAACGTTATTGTTTAAATGTGCTATATAAATAAAGTGGATTGGATTGATTGGATTGGAGACCATTCTTCCTGGGATCCGGGCAAAAAACATCACACAATCACAAACATTTTACAGTGCAGTACAACATGATCAAATATTACAATGTTATATTACAAAAATAGCAACAACAAAGAACCCAAACAAAAAACACAACTTCAAATTTTCATAATAATGTTCATACCAAATATAAAAAGAGCAATATAAAAAAATATATATATATGTATAGGTTTTTTTTTTGTGCAAAAATAAAACAAATATATGAAATGTATTTGTAATATATTTTTAATTTTCCTGAAGGAACTCTCCTGAAGGAATCAATAAAGTTCTATCTATCCATCTATCCATCTATTTTTGGCCACTGTAACATTACACACAGTTTGGACAGTAACTCTGTTTGAATATAAAGTAGGAAAAAAAACAACACTGTACTTTAAGCAAGTGATTATTCGGCGTACCACTAGGTCATGCCCGCATACTGACCTATAAAATAATTTATTTTTTTTTATGCTGAGGTGTGCTTACAACAATTTTATAGGCAAATGATACTAGTTATAATTACGGCGCGGCGTGACCGAAAATTTTTGAGCAGCACTGCACTAGCCTTTTGTTTCTGTTGTTTTGTGCTAGAATTTGTTAGGTAATGTTCTAGGGTGGACCCCGGGAAGCAGAGAATGAAGGCAAGGTAGGCGCACAAAAAATGAAAATATTTAATTAGTCCAAAATTGTAACAAAAATTGAAGGGCAAAAGTGCACACCATGAAAATATAACAAAAGTTGTATCTTTCAGTGGTCGGCGGAGAAATGGCGTAGCACAAGAGTCCTCTTAAAACAAGGTGGCTAGGAAACAAAACACGAGGTCAAGGTGAACAAGAATATGCGAAGGTAACATACCAGGGCAGCAGAATCAGAGTAGCACATGTCAGGAAACAATAACCGGCAGGGACCAGCTGGCGGTGACAAGGTTAAATGCTACCGGGTAGTGATTAGCAGCAGGTGTGCCTCGTTGGGGACAAATAGACTGGGGAAAGACACTGACAAACCAATAGAGAAGGCAGGGAGAAGACAACAAACACAACAGAATTGAATTTATTGACTTGTGCGCCGCCTTCCGTCTCTGCATCCTGGAGTCACGCCATTACCCGCACATTCAATTTACAGTCACTTGAATAAATGAAAAATGGTTTCACTGTAAATTGTGCTTATATTAAATACAAAATATGAATTTTCTCATGAAGGAAAAGTGAAACAGCACGTGGAGGAACAAACCACGCAGGAGGGAGAGGAGTATTTGCATGGCTTGACATGTTGACACATTTCCACGCATAAAGGGTACTTACGAGCGTGCTTCGTGGTGATGTGATTACCGGGCGTCTTTATGTGCGGCGAGTCGTAAATCTTTGTGAGAAAGAGCAGGAAACACGTTTGTGGTGTTATGAACACATGAGCAATAACGTGTGTGTTGTGCTGCCGACACGTGTTGGCACACTTATCTTCAAAAGGGGCACAGAGGAGGACAGGAAGGAATTATTTGTGCTCGTCTTTCCGCCAAAGTCGAGTTTTAGTAGTAGGGAGTTACGCTGAAAGAATACACTATATTGCCAAAAGTATTTGGCCACCCATCCGAAGGATCAGAATTAGGTGTCCGAATCACTTGGCCCGGCCACAGGTGTATAAAATCAAGCACTTAGGCATGTCTACAAACATTTGTGAAAGAATGGGACGCTCTCAGTGATTTCCAGCGTGGAACTGTCATAGGATGCCACCTGTGCAACATATCCAGTCGTTAAAAGTCCTCGTTCTTAAATATTCCAAAGTCATAAGAAAATGGAAGAGTTTGGGAACAACAGCAACTCATCCACCAAGTGGTAGGCCACGTAAACTGACAGAGAGGGGTCAGCAGATGCTGAAGCGCATAGTGCAAAGAGGTCGCAGACTTTCTGCACAATCAGTTGCTACAGAGCTCCAAACTTCATGTGATATTCCAATTAGCCCACGTACAGTACACAGAGAGCTTCACGGAATGGGTTTCCATGGCCGATCAGCTGTATCTAAGCCATACATCACCAAGTCCAATGCAAAGCGTCGGAAGCAGTGGTGTAAAGCAGTGGTGTAAAGCAGTGGTCCACAACCACCGGGCACGATTGGTACCGGGCCGCAGAATAATTATTTAATTAATTCATTTATTTTTTTTATTTTATTTTTTTATTAAATCAACATAAAAAAACACAAGATACACTTACAATTAGTGCACCAACCCGAAAAACCTCCCTTTTCCATGACAAAAAAAAAAAAAAAGAATCCCCTGGAGAAGTGTTCTCTAGAGCAGTGGTTCTCAAATGGGGGCACGTTTACCCCTGGGGGTACTTGAAGGTATGCCAAGGGGTACGTGAGATATTTTTTTAAATATTCTAAAATTACCAACAATTTAAAAATCCTTTATAAATACATTCATTGAATAATACTTCAACAAAATATGAATGTAAGTTCATAAACTGTGAAAAGAAAAGCAACAATGCAATATTCAGTGTTGACAGCTAGATTTTTTTGTGGACATGTTCCATAAATATTGATGATAAGGATTTCTTTTTTTTGTGAAGAAATGTTTAGAATTAAGTTCATGAAGCCAGATGGATCTCTATTACAATCCCCAAAGAGGGCACTTTAAGTTGATGATTACTTCTATGTGTAGAAATCTTTATTTATAATTGAATCACTTGTTTATTTTTCAACTACTTTTTAGTTATTTTTACATATTTTTTTCCAAATAGTTCAAGAAAGACCACTACAAATGAGCAATATTTTGCACTTTTATACAATTTAATGAATCAGAAACTGATGACATAGTGCTGTATTTTACTTCTTTATCTCTTTTTTTCAACAAAAAATGCTTTGCTCTGATTAAGGGGTACTTGAATTAAAAACATGTTCACAGGGGGTACATCACTGAAAAAAGGTTGAGAACCACTGCTCTAGAGCAATGGTCCCCAACCTTTTTGTAGCTGCGGACCGGTCAACGCTTGATAATTTGTCCCGCGGCCCGGGAGGGGCGGGGGACAAATTTGAAGGTTGCCAGGAGAAAGCTACATTTCAAACTGCTTTGGTGGCGGAGTAATTATGGTGTGGGGTTGGTTTTTCAGGAGTTGGGCTTGGCCCATTTGTTCCAGTGAAAGGTACTTTGAATGCTCCAGGATACCAAAACATTTTGGATGATTCCATGCTCCCAATTTTGTGGAAACAGTTTGAAACGGGCCCCTTCTTTTTCCAACATTACTGTGCACCAGTGCACAAAGCAAGGTCCATAAAGACATGGATGACAGAGTCTGATGTAGATGAACTTGACTGGCCTGCACAGAGTCCTGACCTGAACCCGATAGAACATCTTTGGGATGAATTAGAACGGAGACTGAGAGCCACGCCTTCTCGATAAGGCAGGTGGCCATATACTTTTGGTAATATAGTGTATCGTTCTCTACCTCGATTGTCCAGAGAGTATAGACGCCCATGTTTTATGTGACATGTCGCCTTGGTCTTTACGAGGACATAAGGTACTCTAATAGGATTGAAAAGAAAGGATGCATGATGGACTGCAAATCAACAGAGAGCACATAAACAGATCAGGAGATGCACCAAATATGGCAGAATAATTGGATTCACTTTCAGCTGGACTTAGACTTCAGTCTACTGTCATTCTTGAAGGATCTGTGACCTTGGATATAAAACCCCAGCATTAAAAATCTGTGCCTTTTGGGTTTTCCTCTTCTTTTCTTTAATCCACCTCTTCGGGTCCAATGCAAAACTCTGTTTTCCATCAGGAAATGACGGATGGACAATTAAACTCCCGAGGACTCAGACTTAGACTTAGACTTGGACTCGGATAAGTTTTAATGATCCACAAGGGAAATTCTTCCTCACAGTAGCTCAGTTACAAAGGATGGAAAGGGTAAGGATGTTAGTTAGCCACCTTTCTTTGTTTACAATGTATATTTTCTGTTGGATCTACGCTCTTTTATGCTGCCCTTTTTTTGTTGTTATTGCAGCTGTTACACACTCAAAAAAATGACTCATTTGATGAACTCAATTAAAATGAGGGCAGGATTTCCATCCAACAAATACATGTTGCCCCAACTCAAAATTAGTACATTCTCACAACACAATAAAAATGAGTTAGTCCAACTAATTTTTAGCAAATAAAGCCAAAATGAAATTATTGCAATAACTAAGCAACATTTATTTACATTTTTCAGACTAATTTTTAACAAATACAGCTAAAATGAAATTATTTTGGTTACTAAACGAAATTGATTTATATGTGCCCAACTCAAAATTTATTGGAAATTAAGCAAGCTAAAAATCACCCTTGATCCCATAAAACACATCTGACAAAACCTGGTTGGTATTTTTAATGTAGAATAATCCTTAATTCAACAATCTTGAATATAACACCCGAGGATGTCAAAGTTACTTGAAAACACAAACCAAAAAAGTTGAGTTTCAGTGAAAACAAAACATCAAGAAGTCAATTTTACATAAAGACCAATGTCAGTCCTGCGTACAAACACAGACTAATAACTTAGTGTTATATTAACAAATATGTCGAATTGACTTGATAGAAAGGCCAGATATAAAACACCAAGAAACAGTTTTACCTTTTCTTAAATAACTCGAGGAAAACTTTACGAGAAACGGTTCTCCAAAATAGCTTGAAGTGGTGTAAAATTAACACTCAGCGCCACAAAGGAAACTGCAAAAACACATTTGAGTCCTGCACAAGTGTGCAAATGCAGCCATTAGCCTCAATGTACTAGAGTTAAAGAAAAGAAAACAACATGGATCAAATTGGCAACAAACAAAAATAAGTAAGAAAAACTTAACATTCACAGATCAGGAATCTGATATTAAGGGGATGCCAGCAGCAAATATCCTTTGAATGTAAGCAAGTAAAAACAAAACATGAGAACAGTACTAGTTATTCAAAAAATACAAAATAAAATTCCAAAGTCTTGAATCGAATTTAATCCATTTATCCAGGGTTAAGTGATGAAACGGAGGAGAGAAATGGATGCGAGAAGTGTGCAGGATAGTCACACTCAGAGATAAAATGGGGAGGTAAAGTTAGGTCCAATTCTCAAGTTCAAAATGTTGTAGGTCATAGATTGTCTTTAAATGGGGTGAAAATGAAGACAAAAAAATACAACCAAAAATAAAGATCCGATGATGAACTTTGTCAAGAAGTGTTCACCTCTCATGTAAACAACTTGGTTTTCAGCTTCTGTATCTTTGTGTTCAGTTTGTGACCATCCAGGTTCATTAGGATCTTCTGGAAAAACTCAAATGTGTACTTGAGGTTGTCTGGAACGCTTAGATCAAGGGCATAAATGAGCCCCAAACATCATTATGATCCCCATGATGACGGTGTCCACGTTGCTTAGGACTTTGATGCCTTCGATAACAATTCCAACATCCTCTGGCTGCCTATCGCCATCTCCATGGATGATGTTTATCCCCATGACTGTGAGGGCAATGTCCCTTTCTGCATCCTCAGTGGCGGAGGCCTGAACAACGACACAAAAACAGAACACTTGTGTTAGGTAAAATGCTGAACACCGCTAGCAGAAAATGACTTAGCTTTTTTTTTTAAGTCCTCGTTGCTTGTCAAATCAATCATTTATGTATCACGAGTTAAACCTGATTGGAAAGTTAACCATATATATAAAATAATAATAATAATATAATGATTGAAATTGGCCCGTAAATAACTTCAGCAAGCAGCCATGAACATAATGCAATTGCTGCAACACGATCCTTTAGGCAACCACATCCCGATAGAGATGGACCTGTGGGACAGAAATAGCTGTTTTACTCCACAGAGCCTCTGCCCGTTTGCCACTACCAGCTTAGTAGACTCTGACTCTGTCTTTTCTTGCACCTACCAGTGATTTCAAACAAAAAATTTAAATTAAATGAGCCCCATTGTTTACAAAATGCCAGTTATTCAAAAAGTTGTAGTGTGTTGAGCTCAAAGGACCACAATATATGTAAATAAGAATGGGTAACACTATTTCATGCTGCTGAGTAACAAAAACTATTAACTTACCAGACATTCAGAACAAAGTGTCTGGATTTTCTTTGAGATAGACAACAAGGCTTCTCAGGATGCACTCCCTCCTGATGTCAATGTTGTCACACTAAAGCAGGGGTGAAAAATCAAAACAGAATTGAGCTAAATATTGGTGGAACAGTGGAACAGGGAGGGGGGGCAAGTTGATAAGACTGGGTAAAGAAATTTAGATAAACCAATATAGCATCTTTGACACATTTCTGAGTAGGGCACACAACCATAAAGTAAGTATAAATATGAATATATATATATATATATATATATATATATATATATATATATATGTATATACATACATACATATAACCTCACACATACTGTATATACATATATATATATATACGCACACATACACACACACACATACATATATATATATATATATATATATATATATATATATATATGTATACACATATATATATATATAATTACATATATATATATATATATATATATATATATATATTGGGGCTGCAACTAACGATTAATTTGATAATCGATTAATCCGTGGATTATTTGTTCGATTAATAATCGGATAAAAGAGATAAACTACATTTCTAACATTTCCAATACTTTATTTAAAAAAACAGCATACTGGCACCATGTCCTTTCGACTTGCCAAATAAAACAAGGCAAGTGTTACAAAAATGTTTTTGTTTTTTTACAAAGTGCACTATTGTCCTGCACAATAGCAATAATTTTGCTTAGGGGAATTTCAAACCCGGCTACTACCTATTCCAACCATTCTGCAATGTTGGATGCTGAATGTCTTTCCTCTAGTGGCATGGTGGTAAGGGAGATTGACTTCATATTCGAGTTTCCAATGTAGTGGCATGTATTGCCAAGGTAGGCTACACTTGTCCAAACATCAGTAGTGAGAGCAATTTAACTCTGGGTGGGTTTTATGTCGGTCTACACTGCATGGAATGTCTGCTAGTACTTCCTCTCCATTAGTTTTAGTAAAATGAGAGAGAAAGAGGTCCTTGGTTACATTTGTCATTGGGGCCCCGAATCACAGCCTAATAAGACCCAGGGCAGCTGAGTGGTTAACACGGTTGACCATCAAGCAAGGGGAACTGGGTTCAAATCTCAGTAAGGACTCAGTGTTTCTTTTTCAGTAGTGAGACAGGTGCTCAATTAAATATGTCATTGGGGCCCGAAATCTTCCTCTAAGAAGACTAAGGATAGCTGAGTGGTTACAGTAGCTAGCTCACATTCAAAGAGTGCAAGGATCAAATCCCTGCCAGGTTCACTGGTAACTATGAAAACTCCAGCAGCAAGTGTAAATGTTTTATATTATAGCTCACTGAGACAGGTTCGCGATTAAATATGTCATTGGGGCCCAAAATCTTATTTAAAGATGACCTAGAATAGCTCAATGGTTAAAGCTGCTAGCTCCCAATCAAAGGGCACTAGGTTCAAATTGATTGGTAACTAGGAAAGCTATTGTTTTGTATCATAGTTTACTGAGACAGGTTATCAATTGAATATGTCATTACTTTTGAAATCCTTATACTATTGCAGAATAATAATTAATCTATAGATTAATCGAAAAAAATAATCTATAGATTAATCGATAGAAAAATAATCGTTAGCTGCAGCCTTAACTCACTGACCACCTGTAACCTAGAATCTACATTTACTGCTTAATCGACAGCTTTACTGAAGGAGAGAGGGTGTAAGAGGCAGAGACCGGCGGAGATGATGGAGTTCAACAAAACAGGGCAATCACAACATCAACCGGATCTAGTGCCTGAATTTCAACCCGATCCGTGTGCGTCGTGTGTCTGCTCCTGTCCGTCAAGGCTCCTGTCCATCAAGACCACTTCCACCACCGGCAGCGGTCTCCCTCCGCATCAACGAGAGCACAGCCGGTCTGCTGGTGTGCCGAGACAAATGAATTCTCGCGATAACAAAAAAGATTCACTCGCGATAGCGCGAGATAATACTCCGTATGAGGTATAAAACACGTTATAATATTTATAAACACATATTTAAACACACATGCAGGCAGTTTCCGGACAGCCGGAGCTGACAAGCAGCGCAGTGGAGCCGGTGGAAGCACACACAATGAACAAAGTCAAACTACACGGGCAGACATTGCATGCATCTATGTCCGACTGTCGCGTCAATAATCTTCCATGCTCACGCTGCTCCTGACTTATGTAATAGTGAGGGAAAGTTCCTTCACCTCACAACCATCTTGCAGTTTTCTGACTGCCGTGTTCATGTGTGGACTATTAAAATAGTGCCCATTCTGGAAGTTACCAAGCTAGCATTAGAAAGGAGATTAAAGACAATGCGTCCCAACTACAACGGGGTTCTATTAACACTGATACGATGGTATATACGGCGGATACTGCCCTCCAAAATAGTTTCTCTCGTTTTGAGGAAATAACATTAGAGGAATTGTTACAACGTGTAAATGGAATAAAACAGACAACATGTTTACTTGACCCTCTTCCTGGGAAACTGATCAAGGAGCTCTTTGTATTATTAAGTCCATCAGTGCTAAATATTATAAACTTATCACTCTCCTCGGGCACTGTTCCCCTAGCATTCAAAAAAGCGGTTATTCATCCTCTTCTTAAAAGACCTAACCTCGATCCTGACCTCATGGTAAACTACTGACCGGTGTCTAACCTTCCCTTTATTTCAAAAATCCTTGAAAAAATTGTTGCGGAGCAGTTAAATGAACACTTAGCGTCTAACAATCTATGTGAAACCTTTCAATCCGGTTTCAGGGCAAATCACTCGACGGAGACAGCCCTCGCAAAAATGACTAATGATCTATTGCTAACGATGGATTCTGATGCGTCATCTATGTTGCTGCTCCTCGATCTTAGCGCTGCTTTCGATACCGTCGATCATAATATTTTATTAGAACGTATCAAAACACAAATTGGTATGTCAGACTTGGCCCTGTCTTGGTTTAACTCTTACCTTACTGATAGGATGCAGTGTGTCTCCCATAACAATGTGACCTCGGACTACGTTAAGGTAACGTGTGGAGTTCCCCAGGGTTCGGTCCTTGGCCCTGCACTCTTCAGCATCTACATGCTGCCGCTAGGGGACATCATACGCAAATACGGTGTTAGCTTTCACTGTTATGCTGATGACACCCAACTCTACATGCCCCTAAAGCTGACCAATACGCCGGATTGTAGTCAGCTGGAGGCGTGTCTTAATGAAATTAAACAATGGATGTCCGCTAACTTTTTGCAACTCAACGCCAAAAAAACGGAAATGCTGATTATCGGTCCTGCTAGACACCGAACTCTAATTAATAATACAACTCTAACATTTGAAAACCAAACAATTAAACAAGGCGACACGGTAAAGAATCTGGGTATTATCTTCGACCCAACTCTCTCCTTTGAGGCACACATTAAAAGCGTTACTAAAACGGCCTTCTTTCATCTCCGTAATATCGCTAAAATTCGCTCCATTCGGTCCACTAAAGACGCTGAGATCATTATCCATGCGTTTGTTACGTCTCGCCTCGACTACTGTAACGTATTATTTTCGGGTCTCCCCATGTCTAGCATTAAAAGACTACAGTTGGTACAAAATGCGGCTGCTAGACTTTTGACAAGAACAAGAAAGTTTGATCACATTACGCCTGTACTGGCTCACCTGCACTGGCTTCCTGTGCACTTAAGATGTGACTTTAAGGTTTTACTACTTACGTATAAAATACTACACGGTCTAGCTCCATCCTATCTTGCCGATTGTATTGTACCATATGTCCCGGCAAGAAATCTGCGTTCAAAGGACTCCGGCTTGTTAGTGATTCCCAAAGCCCAAAAAAAGTCTGTGGGCTATAGAGCGTTTTCCGTTCGGGCTCCAGTACTCTGGAATGCCCTCCCGGTAACAGTTCGAGATGCCACCTCAGTAGAAGCATTTAAGTCTCACCTTAAAACTCATTTGTATACTCTAGCCTTTAAATAGACTCCCTTTTTAGACCAGTTGATCTGCCGTTTCTTTTCTTTTTCTTCTATGTCCCACTCTCCCTTGTGAAGGGGGTCCGGTCCGATCCGGTGGCCATGTACTGCTTGCCTGTGTATCGGCTGGGGACATCTCTGCGATGCTGATCCGCCTCCGCTTGGGATGGTTTCCTGCTGGCTCCGCTGTGAACGGGACTCTCGCTGCTGTGTTGGATCCGCTTTGGACTGGACTCTCGCGACTGTGTTGGATCCATTGTGGATTGAACTTTCACAGTATCATGTTAGACCCGCTCGACATCCATTGCTTTCCTCCTCTCTAAGGTTCTCATAGTCATCATTGTCACCGACGTCCCACTGGGTCATTATTGTCACCGATGTCCCACTGGGTGTGAGTTTTCCTTGCCCTTATGTGGGCCTACCGAGGATGTCTTGGTGGTTTGTGCAGCCCTTTGAGACACTAGTGATTTAGGGCTATATAAGTAAACATTGATTGATTGATTGATAGCATGCAAAGTCCGACTTTAAAAGTAAAGTTCACCCCCATAAACAATTCACCAAATGTGGTGTAAAGCACTGAATACACCAGCGGTACAGTCTACAGTACTACAGCTTTATATATATATATATATATATATATATATATATAAAAATAATACTTACCAGAGACCGAGCTCCAACCTGCTTCCCGGTTTTTGCTGATGCGGTGCGCTCCCGCCAGAAGACGTTATGCTAATGAGTAATGCCCACGAAGATGATATGCGCATGCTCCGAGTTCTGAAGACGTTATGCTAATGAGTAATGCCCACGAAGATGATATGCGCATGCTCCGAGTTCTGAAGACGTTATGCTAATGAGTAATGCCCACGAAGATGATATGCGCATGTTCCGAGTTCTGAACTCATTTATTTTGCGTTGATCAACATCAAATCAATCCCATTGGATCAATTATGAGAAATGTTATGTTTCTCTGACTAAATATATATGTGTATATTTTACAACTAGATATTTTTGAATAAATTCAACAATACTTACATGTGTCCCATCTAAGAAAGGCTTGAATCATTTTTTTGAGTGCATATACTGTAGTATTGTACATGGTAATTGTTATATATTGTACATATTATATACAAATATAATAATATATCAGTATACATTATTTAATGTATATATAATATGTAAATATTACATACTGCGATGAGGTGGTGACTTGTCCAGGGTATACCCCGCCTTCCGCCCAATCTTAGCTGAGATAAGCACCAGCGCCCCCCGTGACCCCAAAGGGAATAAGCAGTAGAAAATGGATGGATGGATATTATATATATGTTATATTTTATTTTGCCACTACGGTACATTTTTTCTCTACTTTATACCTGCATTATCCTTTCCATCCTTACCCTTTCCATCCTTTTATAGCTGAGCTACTGTGTGGAACAATTTCCCTGTGACGTTTAGCTGGCATCGTGGTGCGGGTTTGTTCTCTTGAGGTGCAGACGGATATGGACACAGAGTGAAGGTAAGAAATTAGGATTTATTTCCACTGCAAAAAACAGACTGGGAACAGAAAACACTTGCACAAAGGCACTAGAGACAAAACCAACAGAACTAGCAAGGGAGCTAGAAAGAACTAAAGACGCTAGCATGTGAGCTAAGGAAAAAAAACCAACGGAATAGCGTGGAAGCTAACAAGTACAAAACAGTCTTTACTACAATGAGAAGTCAGCGACGTCACCTGTTGTATCAAACACAAACTAGAATCCGAGGTCGAAGGAACAAAAAGGGCAGGCTTAAATAGAGGGGATAATCACAAAGCAGGTGCGCGTGAAAAGCAAAAGGCAGGTGACACAAATGCGTAACTATTGAAACGGAACAAACAGGAAGTTCCACCGGGAACTAAGGAAGACAAACTAACCAGATGTGATACAAAACGGAACCAAAAACCAGAATATGACATGATCCAAGTAGCGGATCATGACATTCCCTTGTGTAGCAATAAAATTTGTGTAAGTCTAAGGATGGAAAGGATCGTGCACACAAGGGCACCAAAAGAGGGCGAAAACAAAATGTACCCTAGTAGCAATATAAAATATAACATATGTAATATTTACACATTATATATACATTATATCATATATACTGATTTATTGTATTATTATATTATATTATTATATAATATATACAATATATAACAAATCCCAATTACTATGTACAATATCACAGTATGTGTAACAGCCGCAGCGTCCTCTGCAGTGGACTATTAAAGTAGATCCACTCGGCTTCCATTGCACACTTCGCCCAGGGGGAGGGGGGGTCCCCACATCTGCGGTCCCCTCCAAGGTTTCTCATTTTATCCCATTGAGATTTTTTTTGGCTTGTGCAGCCCTTTGAGACACTTGTGATTAAGGGCCGTATGAATAAACTTTGATTGACCTCCCGAATGCAGCTGAGATAGGCTCCAGCACCCTCCCCCCATCCTCACACCCCCCGCGACCCTGAAAGGGACAAGCGGTAAAAAATGGATGGATGGATGATTGACATTTGTTTAGTTTTTTTTGTCCACTTTCATTGTCACATTTCCTAACACAATAGCCCTGTTATGCAAATGTCTACTGAAGTCAACCTTTTTATGGTCTATTGCAGTGGTTTTCAAATGGGGGTAAGCGTACCCCTGGGGGTACTTAAAGGTATTCCAAAGGGTACGTGAGATTTTTTTTTAAATATTCTAAAAAGAGCCAAAATTCAAAAATCCTTTATAAATATATTTATTGAATAATACTTCAACAAAATGTTAATGTAAGTGCATAAGCTGTGAAAAAAATAGGACCTGTTCCATAAATATTGATGTGAAAGATGTATGTTTTTGTGAAGAAATGTTTAGAATTAAGTTCATGAATCCAGATGGATCTCTATTACAATCCCCAAAGAAGGCACTTTAAGTTGATGATTACTTCTAAGTGTATAAATCTGTATTTATAATTGAATCACTTGTTTATTTTCCAACTACTTTTTAGTTATTTGTATATCTTTTTTTCCAAATAGTTCAAGAAAGACCACTACACAAGAGCAATATTTTGCACTGTTATACAATTTAATAAATCAGAAACTGATGACATAGTGCTGTATTTTACTTCCGTATCTCTTTTTTTCAACCAAACTTGCTTGGCTCTGATTAGGGGGTACTTGAATTAAAAACATTTTCACAGGGGGTACATCACTGAAAAAAGGTTGAGAACCTATTGTATACATTTCTGAAAAAAAAGTAATGTTTGCAAATGTCCACAGCAGAGGACAATAAGTTGTTGTCTCTTTTTATTGTCCCAGTTGCCCATTTCTAAAAAGAAATAGCCCATGCATTCTTCTTCCATCTTCTGCTGCTTATCCGAGGTCGGGTCGCGGGTGCAGCAGCCTAAGCACAGAAGCCCAGACTTTCTGTTATGTAAATATCCACTGCAGTGGAAATTTAATTTTTGGTCAATTTTCTTTGTCGCATTTCTGAGGAAAAATAGGGCCGTAATGACTAATCGATTATCCATTAATATTATCGCACCCAGTAAAATGTGGGAAAAAGGTAGACGATTGGGGAGAATGAGTAAAAAAATAGGCAATCTCAGACTGAGCTCCTATTGGGGGTGGGGGCCCAGTTTGGAGTGAGAAAAAAATTCCGTAGCAAAGCACATACAAATATCACCACATACAAGGGTAAGGGCACGGGCATCCATCCCGAATCTGCCAGCCACTAGCGGCGATGCTCCGTTTTCTGTGATACCAGGTGAAGTGTCGAAGGCGTGGAATGGGGGTTGCCGTCTATTTTCCGTGGATGCATATATGTGTGTAAACTTGCAGCGTGTTTTTGTTCCGTGACCTGTCCAGGAGAGCCAGGGAAGGCGTTTGTTGCATCTTCGATGCACGGCCCTCTTGGAGAGTCTCGAAGCAACAGCCTTGCCATGTCGCTTGTAGCCGGGAAAACATAAGGTTTGTGTTTGGGCGAGCGAAAATAAATGTAAACCTTTCGCACTATTGTCTATTTCTGGTACTTAAATTATTTCTATTCCACCATCAGAGCCGCCGGCGTCTCCAATATGTTTTCAAATTGGCATCATAGTCCAAAATCACAAAGGTCTGAGTGCCCACAGTTCTGTTCGCATCCTGCAATCATTTGTGGCAGCTTTTGGGTGCTTTAAACCAGTGTTTTTCAACCTTTTTTGAGTCAATCCGGAGGCACACCACCAGCATAAATCATTAAAAAACGAAACTCAGTTGACAGTAAAAAGTCATCGCAATTGTTGGATATGACTTTAAACCATAACCAAGCATGCATCACTATAGCTCTTGTCTCAAAGTAGGTGTAGTGTCACCACCTGTCACATCACTCCTTGACTTATTTTGAGTTTTTTTGCTGTTTTCCTGTATGTAGTGTTTTAATTCTTGTCTTGCGCTCCTATTTTGGTGGCGTTTTCTCTTTTTTCGTTATTTTCCTGTGGCAGTTTCATGTCTTCCTTTGAGTGATATTTCCCGCATCTACTTTGTTTTAGCAATTCAACAATATTTCAGTTGTTTTTATCTTTCTTTGTGGGGACATTGTTGATTGTCATGTCATGTTCAGCTGTACTTTGTGGAAGCCGTCTTTGCTCCACAGTAAGTCTTTGCTGTCGTCCAGCATTCTGTTTTTCTTTACTCTGTAGCCAGTTCAGTTTTAGTTTCGTTCTGCAAAGCCATCCCTATGCTTCAATGCCTTTTCTTAGGGACACTCACTTTTTGTTTATTTTTAGTTTAAAGGGGAACATTATCACAATTTCAAAAGGGTTAAAAACAATTAAAATCAGTCCCCAGTGGCTTGTTTTATTTTTCGATTTTTTTTTCAAAATTTTACACCTCCCGGAATATCCCTAAAAAAGCTTTAAAGTTCTTGATTTTTGCTATTTGCGATGCGACTGTCCATTTCCTTGTGATGTCATACAGGACTGCCAATACAAACAACATGGCGGTTACCACAGCAAGATATAGCGACATTAGCTCGGATTCAGACTTGGATTTCAGCGGCTTAAGCGATTAAACAGATTACGCATGTATTGAAACAGATGGTCGGAGTATGGAAGCAGATAGCGAAAATGAAATTGAAGAAGAAATTGAAGCTATTGAGCGAATAGCTATTGACACTATTCGGCCATAGCATGGGTGTACCTAATGAAGTGGCCCATAGCATGGCTGCCTTATTAGCATCGCCGGCAAAATGTGCAGACCAAACGATCAGGACTTTCGCATCTTGTGACACTGGAGCAACTTAAATCCGTAAGTGTTTGTTTTGCATTAAATGTGGGTATCTAGTTTCAAATGTACATACAGCTAGCGTAAATAGCATGTTAGGATCGATTAGCATAGCATGTTAGCATCGATTAGCTGGCAGTCATGCCGTGACCAATAACATCAACAAAACTCACCTTTGTGATTTCGTTGACTTAATCGTTGCAAATGCATCTGCAGGTTATCCATGCATCTCTGTGCCATGTCTGTCTTAGCATCGCCGGTCAAATGTGAAGACACTCTGGTACATTCAATGGGGGTCTGGCGGCAGATTTCTTGCCAGTGGTGCAAATTGAATCCCTCCCTGTTAGTGTTGTTACACCCTCCGACAACACACCGACGAGGCATGATGTCTCCAAGGTTCCAAAAAATAGTCGAAAAAACGGAAAATAACAGAGCTGAGACCCGGTGTTTGTAATGTGAAAATGAAAATGGCGGGTGTGTTACCTCGGTGACGTCACGTTCTGACGTCATAGCTAAAAGACCGATAAACAGAAAGGCGTTTAATTTGCCAAAATTCACCCATTTAGAGTTTGGAAATTGGTTAAAAAAATACATGGTCTTTTTTCTGCAACATCCAGGTATATATTGACGCTTGAATACGTTTGGTGATAATGTTCCCCTTCAAGCATTAGACGCAATTTTACCTTCACACCGCCTTCCTAGGTTTCCGACATCTACCAAGCAATTAGCACCGGCTGCCAACTACTGATACGAAAGAGTATTACACGGTTACTTTGCCGAGCTCTGGACAACACCGACACTCGACAACAACACAACATTTAGAGACTATAATTACTAGGGATGTCCCGATCCAATATTGATATCGGAAATCGGTCCGATATTAGCCAAAAAACTGAATATCGGATTTTATCGGACTGAATCTAAAAACTCCGATATAAGCGCTCCGATATAAGCTGTCCATTTGCTGCTGCAGCACTTCTATAATAGGTGAATGGTTTGATCACACTCCAACACAGTAGGTGGCGGCAATGCCCCTTCATTAACGTTGGTGGCGGCCACGGAAGAAGAGCGTCTCTGATCCAGCATGCACAGCCCACGTGATCACAACAACGACAACGCGTGTGCTCAGCAAAGTGTAGTGATGTCGGCTGTGTGGAAGTATTTTAACTCACAGCATGCCGAAATGCTTATCTTCTTAAAAAAAAATCTCCACATTATGCTCGGACTGCAGAAAGTGGAGAAGGAGGAGGAGGAGTAGTAAGGGTAGTCAGCACTGACTGATTATTATTTGTTTTATGCTCTTGTTATTAGAGTGATATGTTTATTGTGTTTACACTATTCTTCAGTGAAGACTAAGAGTAATTACTACATTGTTTTGGGCATAGTCAGTCAGTGAAACTGGAGCTGCGAACTCTTAATTTAGAGCAGTTGGACAGTGGACAATATTGTGTTGTTTTTGTGGTTTTTGTCCCTGCCCACAGTTGTTTCCAACATATGCTGACAGTAAAAAAATAACTGAAGTGAACTTGAATTGTTTGCACTTTGAAACGTTTTTTTGTTTTTTTTTATTGGATTTATTTAGGTTATTTTTCAGGGTCTTCTAATTTATTTATAATTTATTATTTTCAATTGTATAATTATGTTGGTATTAGTGGTTATTTTGCACTTTAAATATAACATTTTGTTTTTGTTGGATTTGTTGAGGTAATACTCTTATGTTGAAGGTTAAAATTTATGTAACCAATTGGTTAATAATAAATGGGTCAGTTTTTCCTATACCTACTCTTGCTGACTATTGTTTTCTGTTTTAACACTACAACATCAGTAACAGTAACATCACTTTATCAAGCCTTTTCTAACATTCTAGAAAACAAAATAAGGAATACATATATGTATGATTCGTGCCTATATCATATCGTATTGATATCGGTATCGGCAAATACTCAAGGCTACAATATCGGTATCGTATCGGAAGTGAAAAAGTTGTATCGGGACATCCCTAATAATTACTGGTTTGAAAACTATTTTAACCCAAACAGGTGAAATTAGACAATCTCCTACGGCACACCACACTTTATCTCGCGGCACACGAGTGTGCCGCAGCACAGTGGTTGAAAAGCACTGCTTTAAACGACTGCCAGCTACTTCCAATCTGTCAATTTACCAGAGCAACGCTTACTCCAATCAGCGGAAGGGTTGCTATCTTGATTCCGAATAGGTAGACATCAAGGTCTTCGACTAAAAGGGTCAAGGCACACGGCACTCCTCTTCTCCCAAGAGTCCGTCATGTGTCCAGCAACAACCGTTTCATCAGGGCAGACAGGTTCCCCCAAACCCGAGAGCTTGTCAATTTTGTTGAGGGTCCAGTTGATCAATTCCAATGTTAATATTTTAGAAAGCAGTGCAAAAAGAAGCAACAAGAAAGTTGAACAAGACAAAACAAAGAAGCAAGCAGAGTTAAGGGAGAGGGAACAGGGAGCGTCCGCCTTCAATGAGTGCCAGTGAGAAAGACTATAAAATATTAACGATGAACTAAAAACATAAACAAGTACTTAAAATATTAATATGTGCAAGGCGATTAAATATTAGTGCAGAAAAAAATATGATGAAGTGAGCATAAGTTAGTACATTAACAAATTAGTTCCAGAGTTATTTCACAGAATTCATCAGGTTGAAAGCCAAAGGGGAAAAACTGTTCTAATGACAGGTTGTTTTGGCGCACAGTGATTTGCAACGCCTGCCTGAGGGGAGGAGTTTGAAGAGTTTTGGACCAGGATGTGAGGGGTCTGCAGTAGAGATGTCCGATAATGGCTTTTTTGCCGATATTCCGATATTGTCCAGCTCTTAATTACCGATACCGATATCAACCGATACCGATATATACAGTCGTGGAATTAACACATTATTATTGTGCCTAATTTTGTTGTGATGCCCCGCTGGATGCATTGAACAATGTAACAAAGTTTTCCAAAATAAATCAACTCAAGTTATGGAAAAAAAAATGCCAACATGGGACGGCCATATTTATTATTGAAGTCACAAAGTGGATTTTTTTTTAACGTGCTTAAAAACAGCAGCCTGGAATTTGGGACATGCTCTCCCTGAGAGAGCATGAGGATGTTGAGGGGGCATGGGGTTGAAGTTTGGGGGTGATAGGGGTAGCGGTGGGTGTATATTGTAGTGTCCCGGAAGAGTTAGTGCTGCAAGGGGTTCCGGGTATTTGTTCTGTTGTGTTTATGTTGTGTTACGGTGCGGATGTTCTCCTTAAATGTGTTTGTCATTCTTGTTTGGTGTGGGTTCACAGTGTGGCGCATATTTACAACAGTGTTAAAGTTGTTTATACGGCCACTCTCACTATGACCTGTATGACTGTTGACCAAGTATGACTTGCATTCACTTAAGTGTGTGAAAAACCGTAGATGTTATGTGATTGGGCCGGCGTGCAAAGGCAGTGCCTTTCAGGTTTATTGGCGTTTGTACCGCTCCCTACGTCCGAGTACACAGTGGCGTTTTAAAAAGTCATAAATTTTCCTTTTTTTTAAACCGATACCGATAATTTTTGAAACTACATTTTAAAGGCCTACTGAAACCCACTACTACCGACCACGCAGTCTGATAGTTTATATCTCAATGATGAAATATTAACATTGCAACACATGCCAATACGGCCTTTTTAGTTTACTAAATTACAATTTTAAATTTCCCGGGAGTTTCGTCTTCGAAACTTCCCCAACACGTCACGGGTTTTTAGGAAGTATGAGCGCTGCGCACACACACAGCTAAATGTCGTCTGCTTAAACGGCATAATTACACAGTTTTTTGGACATCTGTGTTGCTAAATCTTTTGCAATTTGTTCAATTAATATTGGAGAAGTCACAGTAGAAAGATGGAATTGGGAAGCTTTGGCCTTTAGCCACACAAACACATGGTGATTCCTTGTTGAAAATTCCTGGAGGTGAAACTTTCCGATGGATCACAGCGCGGTCAAGTGAACATGGATCCTACCGAATGTCAACCAGCAGGTTTCGGTGAGAAAATTGTGGTTAATAAGTCGCTTCTTACCGGAGAAAAGCTGAGCTTGTGCCGTCCATGAAGCTGCCGTCGACTCCCCTGAGACACTGCGCGTCAAGACACCCGTGGACACACCCTTCCGACTATCAGGTAATATTAAACTCACTAAAACACTAGCAACACAATATAAAGATAAGGGATTTCCCAGAATTATCCTAATAAATGTGTCTAAAAACATCGGAATCCGTCCCAATGCAATCGCGTTTTATTTTTTTTTCCCCCCTAGTCCGTCGCTATCAATATCATCAAACACGAATCTTTCATCCTCGCTTAACTTAATGGGGAAATTGTCATTTTCTCGGTCCGAATAGCACTTTTTGTTGGAGGCTCCCATTAAAAACAATGTGAATATGTGAGGAGCCCCCACACGTGCGACGTCATCGTCCGCGACTTCCGGTAGAGGCAGGGCTTTTCTCTTAGCACCGAAAGTAGCGAACTTTATCGTGGATGTTCTCTATTAAATCCTTTCAGCAAAAATATGTCAATATTGTGAAATGATCAAGTATGACACATAGAATGGACCTGCTATTCCCGTTTAAATAAGAAAATCTAATTTCAGTCGGTCTTTAAAGCATAGCTGAGATAGGCACCAGCGCCTCCCACAACCCCAAAGGGAAAAAGCGGTAGAAAATGGATAGATGGATATATATTGTATATATTATACAAAAATATAATATATCAGTATATATTATATACTGTATGTATAATATCGGTTCACGGGGATAGCAGCCCAAGCAGGGAAGCCCAGACTTCCCTCTCCCCAACCCCTTCGTCTAGCTCTTCTTGGGGGATCCCGTGGCATTCCCAGGCCAGCCGGGAGACATAGTCTTCCCAACGTGTCCTGGGTCTTCCCCGTGGCCTCCTACCGGTTGGGCGTACCCTAAACACCTCCCTTGGGAGGCGTTCAGGTGGCATCCTGACCAGATGCCTGAACCACCTCATCTGGCTCCTCTCGATGTGGAGGAGCAGCGGCTTTACTTTGAGTTCCTCCCTGCTAACCCGCGACCCGACCTCGGATAAGCGGAAGAATATGGATGGATGGATGGATGGATGGATGGATGTATAATATGTAAATATTACATATGTTTGTATGTGGGGCGGTATAGCTCGGTTGGTAGAGTGGCCGAGGCAGCAACTTGAGGGTTGCAGGCAGAGGTGGGTAGAGTAGCCATAAATTGTACTCAAGTAAGAGTACTGTAACTTTAGAGATGTGTTACTCAAGTAAAAGTAAGGAGTAGTCCCCCAAATATTTACTTGAGTAAAAGTAAAAAGTATGTTGTGAAAAAACTACTCAAGTACTGAGTAACTGATGAGTAACCTGTTTGTTTAATGATTACGGCAACAAATAATGGACAAAAACATAAAAATAGCAACGAGCAAATTCAGAGCCAGGAATATCCCTTAATCAACTAAAACAATAATATATATTAAATAATACTACATTAAAATAAAAAAAATAAGGCACATTGAGCCACAATAACTTAACAGCACCATAGGCTCGGTAGGCATTGATTGATTGATTGATTGATTGATTGAAACTTGTATTAGTAGATTGCACAGTACAGTACATATTCCGTACAATTGACCACTAAATGCTAACACCCCAATAAGATTTTTAAAGTTAATCAATTACTTAATAAATGACCAAGTTGAGGTGATCTACCTCATATATACATATACATACACACACATATCATATACATACACACACATATCATATATATATATATATATATATATATATATATATATATATATATATATATATATATATATATATGTATATGTATATATACATACATACATACATACATACATTTATATATACAGTATATAATTTATATTTTTGGCCGTTTTTGTTCACATGTTAAAGGTGTTTTAATGAATATACATGCATGTTTAACAGATAGATTCCTATCTTTCATGAAGACAAAAATATAAGTTGGTGTATTACCTGATTCTGATGACTTGCATTGATTGGAATCAGACGGTATAGTGCAGTAACGTCCACGTTTTCAAATGGAGGAGAAAAAAAAGTTCCTCTTTTCTGTCTAATACCACATGAAACTCGTTGGTTTTTGGCATCTTATTAGTCCAGCTTCCATATTCGTTTTTATACACTTTACAAGAAATACATTGGCGGCAAACTCCGTAGCTTGCTAGCTTGTTTGCGCTGGCTTTCTGAGACTCTTATTTTGTTAGTGCAGGCGCGGTGGAGCGGCACTTTTATTGTGAAGACAGGAACTGTGCGATCAGTCTTTAGGCTTTTGACGGGAAGCACGGTTGAAAATAAAAAGTGTATTTTTTCCTTTACACTTTTGATTACTTGATTGAAACTTTTATTAGTAGATTGCACAGTACAGTACATATTCGGTATAATTGACCACTAAATGGTAACACCCCAATAAGTTATTCAACTTGCTTAAATCGGGTTTTACGTGTGACGGTCATGTGACCGCCTGGCTCTGTTTGATTGGTCCAACGTCACCAGTGACTGCATGTGATTGGTGAAACGCAGGCATGCGTAGTTCCTACTTTGAAAAACCAAAACAAACATTAATAGATCGATAAAAAAAAAGTAGCGAGCTGAATGTTGATAAATGGAGCGGATTTAAAGTAGCGTTTCTTCTCTATAAATATACTCAAGTAAAAGTAAAAGTATGTTGCATAAAAACTACTCTTAGAAGTGCAATTTATCCCAAAAGTTACTCAGGTAGATGTAACGGAGTAAATGTAGAGCGTTACTACCCACCTCTGGTTGCAGGTTCAATCCCCGCTTCCGCCATCCTAGTCATTGCCGTTGTGTCCTTGGGCAAGACACTTTACCCACCTGCTCCCAGTGCCACCCACACTGGTATAAATGTAACTTAGATATTGGATTTCACTATGTAAAGCACTTTGCGTCACCAGAGAAAAAGCGCTATATAAATATCATTCACTTCACTTCACTTCACTTATATTTTCTATGGCTACTATGGTACATTTTTAGTCTACTTTATACCGGCATTATCCTTTCCATCCTTTCCATTTCTAACTGAGCTACTGTATGGAATAATTTCCTTTGTGAATCAATAAAGTTAGTCTAAGTCTAAGTCTAAGTTAAAATGAGCCAATTGGACATTCCTCCTGTCACATTCTTGCAGAAGACCTTGGCAGAGTTTTTTTCGAGGTATGAATAGCCGGGATAATCACAGCGGGCCCTTCTAGACACGGAGCCAAAAATATATATCCGCTTGCTGCTCGGTGTGACAGTCAAGAAGATGTCCTCAGCCGGGCACAACGGTGACCCACAGGGGGTGAGGATTAAGGCCAGTTAGGCGGCGCCAAAGTTAGTTACATCTTACACAAGTGGAATAAGGAGTTATTTTTGTTTTCGTACAAACGAGGGACCGGGACTGAGAGAACAGATTACCTTCTGGGACCTGATTAAAAGTATGGAGTTTTTTTTTTTTTTTAATAGCAAGAACAGTCTGCAGAAACACTTTGGGAGGGTTAAGTAGCGAAAGTAATGAGTTATAAATAGCATGGAACTGATGCACTTTCTTATTTGTATTGTGAATATGACTTTAAAATGACCTAATCTTTTAAAGGCTTCTATTGATTAAAGTTCTATAGTTATCGTGATACTTTCCCTATTTTCTTTCTAAGAAGCTACAGTAAGCTCGCAGTACTTTTGCTGATATATATTTTATTTTGAGACATGTTTTTTGCAGAAAAACTAGGTTGAACTCCAAATTGTACCACATAGGGTATGTTACACTATGATGATATGGTCTAGCCCATTTTCAAACTGTGGTACCTCTGCCACTAATAATAGGCTGACTACTACTACTATCTAGTGGTATGCCGAATAATCACTTTATTAAAGTACAGTGTTTTTTCCCCCTCTGTTCAAATTGAGTGTAGTGTTAAGGTGGTCAAAATTATTAAACATACTTGTTAAATACAACCTCCAGGTTGTTTTTGTCAGGCTTGGACATGGATTGTGTGTGCTTCTTCGACGCAGAGGGATTACAGGACGAGCCAGGCGTGAATTCAGGCACATGATATTTATTAAATAGACAAACAAACTACAAAAAGGCAAACCAAGGACGCGCTCTGTGGCGGATAATAATCTATACTAAACTTAAAACAAAACATCACAATGGCATGACTATATACAAACAGAACAAAACTAGCACTGTGGCATAAATACACAAACTTACACTGCATGGAACTGTGGACGAGGGCGTGAAGGTTGGAACAGCATGGGTAGGGTGCGTGCAAGTGTGAAGATCCCAGAATGATGAAAAAGAAAGAAAATTACTTAAATACTGGCTGTGATAATCAGGAACAGGTGCGGGACTGAGGGCAGGGGCGTGACAAGGTGGGAACTAATGCGTTGGCATGGAAACAAACAAAACCAGGAAGTGCAAAACGTGACTGAATGTCCAAAATCAAAACATAATATGACAAAACAAAACATGATCCATAGGTGTGACAGTGTTAGACATAGACTTCCTTTTTATTGTCATTCAAATTTGAACTTTACAGCACATATAAGAACGAAATTTCGTTACATAAGCTCATGGTAGTGCAGGATTTAACAAAAGCAATAAGGTGCATATATAATTAAATAAATATATATAAATTATATATATATATATATACATAAAAAAAATATATATATATAAATAAATAGATTACTGTACAGATAAATATATTGCACTTTTTCACATGCGTCCATTTTGGGGGGAGTCGAGGGGATAATTTAATTATGATGCGTTCAAGAGTCTTACGGCCTGAGGGAAGAAGCTGTTACAGAACCTGGAGGTTCTGCTTCGGAGGGTGCGGAACCTCTTCCTAGAGTCCAGCAGTGAAAACAGTCCTTGGTGGGGGTGGGAGGAGTCTTTGGAGATTTTTTTCAACCCTGGTCAGGCAGCGGCTTTTTGCGATCTCCTGGATATGAGGAAGAAGAGTCTTGATGAGCTTTTCCGCCGGCCTCACAATTCTCTGGAGAGACTTCCAGTCCAAGGCATTGCAGGCTCCAGTCCAGACAGAAATGCTGTTGGTCAGCAGGCTCTCTATAGTGCCTCTGTAGAATGTGGTGAGAATGGGGGAGGGAGCTGTACTCTTTTCATCCGACGCAAAAAGTGCATGCGCTGCTTAGCTCTTTTTACAGACCAGGTTATATTGTCAGTTGTGTGCACCCCCAGGAACTTGGTGTTGCTTACCATTTCCACCAAATGTTTGATGTATACTTGGGCCTACTACGCAACTGTGCTTTAATGTTGGTCATTATGGTGTTACTTGGGGAGCCAAGTATTTTCAGAGGCGGTATTTGGTGGAAAAAGTGTTGAGAACCACTGGTTTAAGTTATAGTCACCACTTTTGAAGTAAAAAAAAAAAAAGGTTGTTTTGTTCCAACCCCCCTTTTTTTGCAAGGATTATGAGGTTTTTTTTTTGTAAAACGGAAATAGGACAAGATTCTACCAGTCGTCATCCTAATGGCAGCAGACATTGTACAGTAAGTGTTTTTTTATTATAAATAAACAAATAAAGTAAATACAAATACGCGGAAGTTGGAATATTTTGTTGATTTAAATAGGTTATTTATAAAAAGGACAATGTTATAAATCTTAATACAAAAGCAATATAGCTGGGAAAGTTCATTAATAAGGTTGTTTGAATGTAATTAAGAATGTCTCAGACTATCTCCTGTACACCCTCTATCAAAAATGTTAAATGGTTCGTAACCTTTGGATAGCGGCAAACTAGCTTCCTAAATCGATGAAATATCAAAAAATAAAAAATTTAATCCATCCATCCGTATAGTAGAAAGTTATCTACAAGTTTGACTTCTGCATGTCATTGCCATTAACTGTGGTGTATTCAAGAACCTTCGATTAAAGTTAGTAACAGGTGCATCACTATGATTTAAAAAGGGAGCTGAACCTAATTTTGCATATCATTCACAATCTTTATGCAAGACAAGAACACAAATGCTTTTCTTTTTCTTTTTTTTTTGCAATATAAATTGTAGTTACATGCAAATAGGAAAAAGGCTTGAAAGTATTTCTTAATGAAGGTTAGCCTTTCCGTGAAGCCAGGAATCCATCCATCCATTTTCTACCGCTTATTCCCTTTTTGGGGTCGCGGGGGGCGCTGGCGCCTATCTCAGCTACAATCGGGCGGAAGGCGGGGTACACCCTGGACAAGTCGCCACCTCATCGCAGGGCTGAAGCCAGGAATACCTTAAAAAAAACAGGAAACGTGTGTGCAGGAATTTTGGACCTGTTTCATGTTTTTGAGGAATTGATGGCTGTAGGGAATTGTTGCGTAAGGACTCTAAATAGGTTAAGACACAACAGGAACAGGAAGTACAACATGGAAACATCTTTGGTGGTACACACTAGACTAGTTCATGCTGATTTTACTTTGAAAAACGACATGCATGTGTTTAATCATGCTTTAATCAAGGAGAAAAATATGACACTTGCAAGACAGATGACCTCTAAGTTTTGGAATCATTAGACCATGGGTCCCAAAACCTTTTGACTCAGGGCCACATTGGATTAAAGGTTAAGGCTTTATATACATTATGTAAGTGCCAGGTTCAAACCCTGATGACATCTATTAAACACGACAAGAAGCAAGGAATTAAACAGAGACAGATTTACATTTGGCTCAATTTGAGGAGAAACGTCTGGGCTGTTTTCTTGTACAGTCTCCAGAACGCTGTGGTGAAAGAATGTACGCCACCTCTTTTTATTTGGACTTTTCCTGTTTACATAACAACAGATGTTTCTAAAGGAATGGGGGGTAGATGAACAGCCATTGTTTTCGGTCACATTAACACAAAAGAAAAATATGCCTCAGGCTTGGGCTGGTCCTGGGGTGAGCTTGGGCAGGTGTTTGGTCAAAAATAAATAACCCCTTCCGTCTCCTCCCATCGTACACAGTGGAATTTTCCAACCCTTTGGCTTTGTGCAACAAAGACAGCCTCTGTCTGCTCGTTGGAAGTTTCCGAAAACGGAAAACTTTTGTGATAACTTACATATAATTATTCTAACAGTAAGTATATATGCAATGTAGTAACAGGCACATTTATAATAACATTTAATAATTACGTATTTTGATCATTTTAGGCATAGGCAGCGCATTAATTTCAAAAAGGAATCACGTTCGCTTTTTTCCCCTCAACATCATCAGTGACTAGATGAGGCAGTTCCTGTAGGAATTGTGTTTGAATGCTCCAATGCTGAAGTCAAACTGAAATCCTGGATTTTTTTTTTATTTTTTAGAATTGTTAAACAGAGCACACAATTTCCAAACAGGCTAAATATTTTGAAGTTGGAACAGTTTGAATCGGATGAAAAAAAAATTTGGAAGTTGTGGAACTTTGAAGAATGTCCGATTCATTTCAATGGGAATTTCCAAACAATTTGGGAATTTACGGAAAAGCGGGATTTACTTTTTTGAAAATGGTAAAACAAACTTGGATGGTCTGAATGAGTTAAAAACAGAATTCAAATCGGTTGAGAAATGTTGAATCAGTAACATGTTGAATTGAAAAAGGGTATTACGGAATTCCTGGAATTTTGGGAAAACCGGGAATTTTTCCAGTCAAAAAAACAATTTTGTTATTTTTCCTAAGTAAGAGGAATGATATGATGGTGGAACGGTTGAAATGGGTTGAAAAATGTGGGAGTAGTCGCCAGAAATTTGGAAAACCAGGAATTCTGGCGAATCCTGGAATTTTTGAACTTTGAAAAACAATAGTTTGAATTATCAGAATGGTGGAATATGTTGTAGGTGAAATGGTATGAATCGGTTGGAAAATGGGCATATATTTGGAATTTGTCAAGGGAAAGCGATTCCCGAGTAGGCTGAACAGTTTGAAGTTGGAACGGTTTGAATCAGATGAAAAATATGGAAGGTAGAGCGTGCCAAAATCTGGAGAAGAATAAGATGATGTTGAAATTTAATAAATGGATAATTTTTGGTGTAGAAAACAATATTATTATGATTACACTTTAATTATTACTCACTGCAGACGTCATGAGATCCAACAAACATAATAAATCATCACTTACTGTACAATTTCTGACGACTGGTAGAATCTTGTCATATTCCTGTTTTAGATGAAAAATAAGTCATAATCCTTGCAAAGAAAAAGGGTAGAGCGAAACTTATTTCTTGTTTGGACTATTCCTTGGTCCAAACGGCTATCAAAGTGTACCAACTTGTCAGATTACATCCTCATCCTACTATCCAGGTATGTATGATCTACAAAATACTTCCACGAGCAAGGAAACGAGAAAACAGGTTACCACTCGATGATGTAAACATCGGCACACACGCTGTAGCACTAGTGTTGTCCCGATAGCAATATTTTGGTACCGGTAACAAAATGTATTTCGACACTTTTAGGTACTTTTTGTTACTTTTCTTAAAAAAAGGGGTCCACAAAAATTGCATTATTGGTTTTATTTTAACAAAAAAATCTTAGGGTACATGAAACATGTTTCTTATCGCAGGTTTGTCCTTAAATAAAATAGTGAACATACAAGACAACTTGTCTTTTATTAGCAAGTAAACAAACAAAGACTCCTAATTTAGTCATAAATGCAGTAACATATTGTGTCAGTTTTCATTCTATTATTTTGTCAGAATTATTAAGGACAAGTGGTAGAAAATGTTTTAATAATCTACTTGTTCATTTACTGTTAATGTCTGCTTACTTTGTCTTCTTAACATGTTTTATCTACACTTCTGTTAAAATGTAATAATCACTAATTCTTCTATGTTTGGATGCACTGCATTAGTTTTGGATGATAACACAAACTTGGGTATCAATGCGATACCAAGTCGTTACAGGATCATACATTGGTCATATTCAAAGTCATCATGTGTCCAGGGACATATTTCCTGAGTTCATAGACATAATATATAAAAAACGAAACAAAAGAAGATGTTGTGATGGGAAAAAATATCAATGTAATCATAATAGTATCGACTAGATACGCTCCTGTACTTGGTATCATTACAGTGGATGTCAGGTGTAGATCCACCAATGGCGTTTTTTTTTATTTTTGACGCCTGTGAGCTACGGTGTGTAGTGAAGCATGTTTAGCTATTCCTCGTCCTGCACAGATGAAACTTGTAAGAAACATACTTTATTTGTCGCCATGCAGACAAGAATTATTGATTTAGAAGAAGCTACAACACTGCGGATGGACTTTAGCGAGCTAGCCATGTCTTAAAGCACCTCTTCCTGAGGGCATCTCGATGTTATAACTTCACCTTTATCTTAAATTTTCAAGCCAAAATGTGTCAGTTTTCCCTTTTCTGTCTACACACTGTGTCAACTTGTAAGTACTCTGTGATTCTGCGCTGCCGAACATGCTCATCTGCTCGTAAACCAGAAATAACAGGACGTGGCGACAATGGGGAACCGTTGGGTTGAGGGACCGGTACTTTTTGGAGGCGGTACAGTACCAAATATGATTCATTAGTATCGCGGTACTATACTAATACCGGTATACCATACAACCCTACTAAGCGCTTATAATAACAATATCACTAAAACTTCCAAGTCACAAAATGTAAATGGAGTATTGTTGGCGCTTTTTGGATTGCTTTTTGAGGGGGTAAGTGGGCGTAATAGAGGACTTCCCATTGTCTTCGCTGTAAGCTGTCTTTTATTTACGTTTATTTACGAGTTACAATGCATTAAACACAAATTACATCCGTCGTCATTTCTTTCATAATGATTGTAAACGATAGGAAAAACTCCAAAAAAAGAGGGCAGTTCTCCTTTAAAGACAGTGAGAGACTTACTGTAACCCCAAGGAGATGCAATCATAATATTGATGATGTATTATTATGGTTTGTATAACCACTGATTATAATCCTATGTGTATCAGCTAATCTCTTCTTTAGATTCTAATGTAAAGGAACATTTAATACAATCATATTTTAGTTTACAAATGACAGGTTGTGTGATTATTTACAAAACTCAAAACCAGTGAAGTTGGCACGTTGTGTAAATCGTAAATAAAAACAGAATATAATGATTTGCAAATCCTTTTCAACTCGTTCGAACTGAGAACCACTTTTTTTTTTGCAAAAAAGCATTATCTTAGAATTCAAAGGCAGCAACACATTGCAAAAAAAGTTGGTACAGGGGAATTTTTACCACTGTGTTACATGGCCTTTCCTTTTAACAACACTCAGTAAACATTTGGGAACTGAGCAGACAATTTTTTGAAGATTTTCAGGTGTAATTCTTTCTCATTCTTGCTTGAGTTGTTCAACAGTCCGGGGTCTCCGTTGTGGCATTTTAGGCTTCATGATGCGGTCTGGACTACAGGCAGGCCAGTCTAGTACCCGCACTCCCTTACTACAAAGCCACGCTGTTGTAACACGTGCAGAATGTGGCTTAACATTGTCTTGCTGAAATAAGCAGGGGCATCCATGAAAAAGACGTTTCTTGGATGGCAACATATGTTGCTCCAAAACCTGTATGTACCTTTCTGCTTTAATGGTGCCTTCACAGTCACAGCCAAATAAGTGTTTGATGAGCATTCCTAATTCAACTTTTTCAGTCTTTTTTGCCACTTGTGCCAGCTTTGTTGAAACATGTTGCAGGCCTCAAATTCCAAATGAGCTAATATTTGCAAGAAATTGCAAAGTTTACCAGTTTGAATATCTTGTCTTTGCAGTCTATTCAATTGAATATAGGTTGAAGAGGATTTGCAAATCATTGTATTCTGTTTTTATTTAGGATTTACACAATGTGCCAGCCTCACTGGTTTTGGGTTTTGTAAATTAATTCCATCCACTTTATATTGATAATGACACATTTTTTTGGGGAAAAGAAGTGTTTATCTACATATTTTTCGAGATATATTAATCCCATATTTAAAAAGTCCAAAACCTATTTAATGTTAATACATGTGAAGTGAAGTGAAGTGAATTATATTTATATAGCGCTTTTCTTTAGTGACTCAAAGCGCTTTTACATAGTGAAACCCAATATTTAAGTTACATTTAAACCAGTGTGGGTGGCACTGGGAGCACGTGGGTAAAGTGTCTTGCCCAAGGACACAACGGCAGTGACTAGGATGGTGGAAGCGGGAATCGAACCTGCAACCCTCAAGTTGCTGGCACGGCCAGTCTACCAACCGAGCTATATGTGTTTGTGCTGGTTTTAACAAATTCCATGCAATAATTTGCTTTTAAATGCATATCAAGTGTGTGTATGGGGGTCGACGTTGGGTTGGGTTTGGAGTATCATGTGGGGGAGGGAGGTTTCGTTTTTGGTCATTTTTTTTATTTTTTTTGTCTGGTCCAGCTACTCAGGCAAATCATATAGTTGATGTAGATGCCCATATCGGCTGTACAAATTTACTTTCCAAAAGGGAAGTGTGGGATACTTTTCTTTTTGCCTTATTTTTATTTGACTTTATTAAATGGATTTATATTATCATTTTGAGCAGCCGGGCCAGAGCAAGACGGGATAGAAAGAGAGAAAAAAGGAAGACAGAGGGGGAAATTGCGGTGACAAGAGGGGGATAAGCCAAAGAGACAACAACAACATCAGCAAACAGGATTTGTACACATATGATGGTAAAAGTGATAGCAAATAAGCAGTTAGTAAAATAAATATTTATAATACAGAAATAATAATTACAATATTACACTACAGGCTTCACGGTGGCAGAGGGGTTAGTGCGTCTGCCTCACAATACGAAGGTCGGGATCTTTCTGTGTGGAGTTTGCATGTTCTCCCCGTGAATGCGTGGGTTCCCTCCGGGTACTCCGGCTTCCTCCCACTTCCAAAGACATGCACCTGGGGATAGGTTGATTGGCAACACTAAATTGGCCCTAGTGTGTGAATGTGAGTGTGAATGTTGTCTGTCTATCTGTGTTGGCCCTGCGATGAGCTGGCGACTTGTCCAGGGTGTACCCCGCCTTCCGCCCGATTGTAGCTGAGATAGGCGCCAGCGCCCCCCGTGACTCCAAAAGGGAATAAGCGGTAGAAAATGGATGGATGGATATTACACTACAAATGGAGCAATAGCAATAGAAATAGCACTATTGATAATGAATAATAACAATAATTACCTCTATTATCAACAATACAATAGTTTCAAATGCAACAATACATATATGTAATGATAACTTGAAATACAAAAGAAAGCAGATGAATGGAGGGGAAGAAAAAGAAGCCAACTATATTAACCTTGTAGATTGTTATAGGAAAATTAGGTTAAGCTTTGTCAGTGTGCCATGTGTTACCCAGTTTTCCCTAGGGCAGGGGTAGGGAACCTGTGGCTCTTTTGATGAGTGCATCTGGCTCTCAGATAATCAATCAATGTTTATTTATATAGCCCTAAATCACAAGTGTCTCAAAGGGCTGCACGAGGCTCAATAACATCCTCAGTTCAGATCCCAGATAAACCTCAGTTGACATTGCTTAACATGATAAGTAATGAATAATTCTGCTGGTAGTCACAGTGTTAAAAATAATGTTCCAAAGATAAAACACTCATGCATTTTAATCCGTCCATCTGTTTTCTACCCCACCTGTTCAAGAAGTCGCATTAATGGTAAGAAGTATTTTATTTATTGTTGATTAGCTTTAGAATAACAATGTTATTAAAAAGAATAAGAGACTTATTATACTCTGAAAATGTTGGTCTTACTTAAAAATGCACACATTTAGTTGTATTCAGTGTTGAAAAATATTTTATGGCTCTCACAGAAATACATTTTAAAATATTTGGTTTGCATGGTGCTCTCAGCCAAAAAGGTTCCCGACCCCTGCCCTAGGGCAAAAATATAATATAATAATATATGTTTGTGTGGGGCCTCCATGAGCCTTGGGTCCAGAATTTGGTCTTTGTCCCAGTTTATAGTTATTTACCTTTAAAAGGGTTTTCTGGTAAATGCTTAAACATGCCTTCCGCATAAACAGTAAAGTTAAGTTGGCTCTTTTGGGTTGTAACAGTGTTAGTTTCCGTTGGGTTGCAGTTATTCATCATCTCTTTTGTAGATGGACCAATGTGGAAATATCATTGCTCACAACTGGTGCACGGATCCTTCAGGGCTGAGAAAACCTTAAAGACATCTGACCTTCAGTGCTCACCCGTTGAAATGATGCTAATTAAATCCTGTCATTCCGCACATGCAATGACGACATTCCATCTCACCCCCACCGACCTCCCTTCCCCCCCTCCCTTTCACAACCATTAATTTTACACACAGTATTGACTTTCCTGTCAATATTTCTTAAAAGTGAAGGGCCTGTTAAAATTCATGAATGGTTTTAGTGTGGGTCATAGGTCAGTGACTGTATTTCTCCTT
>NC_084627.1:12618948-12623948 GCF_033978795.1 Nerophis ophidion | reverse complement strand
AGATTAAAAAAAACCCCACAAAATATGCAATATTATCACCCATTATTTTTTTGAATGGAATATTTGAGATTATATAATAATTGGAGCCTTAAAAAAGTCAATAACTAATAAAACCATTGATTTTAATTCATCATTATTTTTTGAGCAATGACACCTAAAAACAAATCCCACTAAAATTATTGGGGATTCAAAAGGGGGCTACTCATTAAAGTGTTAAAAAATAAATATACATTTTTTTACTGATTACTTTTAACTCAATAAACTCGAGATCAACTTCAGATCTATCCGTAATTCTAAGTTTTATTGTTGTTTATGTTTTTTGTTTGTTCGTTTTAGGCACTTCTTTAAAAAAACAGTTCAGTTTTTTATATGGCAAACACAAGATATCCAAAATGTTCCGCAAAAAATATCTCAAAGTGGAAAATTTAATGTGACGTAATTGGAGCCTTGGATAGGTCAATAATTCATAATGACATTGATTTTGATTCATTATAATTTTTTTAAAGAAAGAAAAAGACTGCACTGCAGCTTTGTGTTATTAGAATAAACATTGCAACATTTTCTTGTTACATTTAATCCGTTTGCTCCTTTACATCACTTTTTACGTTTTAAAAATGTTTCAATCGTATTTTTAAAATGTGCCGTGGGGCCGTTAAAAAATTACCTGCAGGCCGCAAATGGCCCCGGGCCGCACTTTGGACACCCCTGTATTAGCTAAATAGCACACCGAATATAAGACTCCTGCTTTTCAAAAGCCCTTAAATTACCGTATTTTCCGGAATATAAGGCGCACTTAAAATTATTTTTTTTTCCCAAAACTCGACAGTGATCCTAATGTAAGGAATACGTTTGGTTGAGC
Source organism: Nerophis ophidion (assembly GCF_033978795.1). Lineage (NCBI taxonomy): Eukaryota > Metazoa > Chordata > Actinopteri > Syngnathiformes > Syngnathidae > Nerophis > Nerophis ophidion. The sequence goes on along the minus strand of NC_084627.1, from coordinate 12,623,089 downwards.
TTACCCTCAAAGCAATTTTATTTGGTATATGGTTGTGGAAGTCGGCATGGTGCAGGTTCAACAAGGTTTTAATGATAACGGCTTTTCCCAACAAAAGTTTTCTCTCCCTCTCTGCTCCCGGCCGCTTACTGTTAAAGACAACACATGATTAAACAACTCGTACCACCTCGGAAATCTAATCACCTGCCAGCTGTGTCTCGCCGTCAGCGCTGCCACACCCCCGTCTGATGGAGCTCTGTCTTCAGCACCATGGAGAGAGGCGGTGACCTTTGCTCCTGCAGGCGCGCTGGTTACACTCTCCCTCCACAATGGTGTAATGATAAGTGTGTCCAGTAGATCAGTGGTCCCCAACCGCTGGGCCACGGCCCGGTACCGGGCTCGATTGGTACCGGGCCACAGAAGAATTTTTTACTAATTAAAAAAACAATTTTATAAAAAAAATTTACATTTTTTTTTTATTAAATCAACATAAAAAACACAAGATACACTTACAATTAGTGCACCAACCCCAAAAACCTCCCTTTTTCATGACAAAGAAAAATAAATAATAACATAACATAATAACATAATAAATGTGTCCCCCCGCCGGGACACGGGACAAATTATCAAGCGTTGACCAGTCCGCTGCTACAAAAAGGTTGGGGACCACTGCAGTAGATGTCAGTCAAACATAAGAGATAAGTGTAGGCTGCACTATGATGGCAATATGTCTCAAGTTAACAACACCAACATTTCAAATGTTCCATTGAAAATATATAACATTACACCAGGCGCTCAAAAAATCTATCAAAATGTTTTAGTACGACTTTGGTAAGCTATGAAGCCGCACCACTTGATGGATTGTACTGTGCTTCAACATACGAGTATTAGTATGGTGTGTGTATAAGGTAAGACATATTATCTGGCGTTTTGTTGTGCAATATTATGCAGCTTTTCTTACCTTCTGATACCTGCTGAACTGTATTTGGGATCTGCGTAAATCCTGAAAAATTGTGCGTGTTCGCTTTTGTAGTCTGTGGCAACCCCGTAGTCGATAAGCTTCTTTTTCTCTGTCTTCTTGTTATGGAACATTCATCCTCTGCTGTTGCCATTTCTAATATAAAGTAGTGTAAAGTTTTTACTTATATATGTCAGTAAACTCGCCATGAATTTTTATACTTAGCAAACACATCCCGCAGATCCGGCCTGATCCGGCCCTTGACCGTACGTTAGACACCCCTGATCTAAACTTTACAACTGCCGGTATTTTTTCCTATATTTTTATTGTCATATTTTCAAAATGTGTTTCTTCTATTTTTGGCCAAAGTAAGACAATAAAAAACAATCTGAAGTTGTCTTTGTTTTTCAGTTTTAATGCCCCTGAGCTAAAATGAGTTTGACACCCCTGGTCTAGTGGTACACCAAAGAATCATGTCACAAAAGTACAGGGTTTTATTTCCCTATATTCAAATGCAGTGTTACTGTTCAAACTGTGTGTAATGCTACAGTGGCCAAAATATTAAATGTACTTGTTAAATAAAGCCTCTGCCTCATACTTGCCAACCCTCCCGGATTTTCCGGGAGACTCCCGAAATTCAGCGCCTCTCCCGAAAACCTCCCGGGACAAATTTTCTCCCGAAAATCTCCCAAAATTCAGGCAGAGCTGGAGGCCACGCCCCCTCCAGCTCCATGTGGACCTGAGTGAGGACAGCCTGTTTACATGTCCACTTTACCACAATATAAACAGCGTGCCTGCCCAATGACGTTATAACTGTAGAATAATCAAGGGCGAGTTCTTGGTTTCTTAGGCAGTTTCATTAACGTCCTCCCAGCGCGCTAACACACAACAACAACAGTCACGTTTTCGTCTACTGTAAAGCAGTTCGTCTGCTGTAAACAGCAATGTTGTGACACTCTTAAACAGGACAATACTGCCATCTAAAGTTAAAGTACCAATTATTGTCACACACATACTAGATGTGGCGAAATACTGTACATGCACCACAACACCTCCAGGCAACTTCAACCCTTTACTGCTACCCTCCTCCATTCACATCCCATCTCCCCGGATTGTAAATAACCTAATGTAAGTAATTGAATGTATTTCTAATGTATATACTTGTTCTTATGCTATCTGAACTCACCATGTTCTCTGCTGGCTGTACATATCCTACTAAGTCAGACCTACACTGTTTCAATGTCCATTTCTCTGTTGATGCAATTGTTGATGACTGAAGTACTGATGTGCAATCTATTAATAAAAGTTTCAATCAATCATGTATATGTGACAATAACATCTACGGCTTTTAGAGAATGCAGTGCGCAACTGCGCACACAACAGCTGTAAATATACTCCTCCCATCTTAACCATGCCCCAACCCCAACACGCCCCCCGCCCCACCCCCGACCAGGCCCCTCACCCCCACTTCCCACCTCCTGAAATTGGAGGTCTCAAGGTTGGCAAGTATGCTCTGCCTTGTTTTTGATGAATACTTAGGCCTGCTATGTTATTGTGTTTTAATGTTGCTTATTATGTGAACATATTTTTCCTCCATTCAGCCCTAAAATAAGTTTTGACACCCCCTGGCTTAGTTATATGAACAATCAATGGACTTTATTTTGCTCCAAATAAAAAATTAAAACGAATCAGGAAATCATATCAATATTTAATTTTCCTCACACCGCTATCCTCGGGTTTTTGTGTGATTATAACTGTGTTAAAGAAAGGTGCATGATTATGTGCGGATGAGTCGTGTCGCGTCGCAGCACAGATAAATTGCGGCGTTTGTGTTGATTGAGACATTAAATTGTCGGCCAGCGTGTGGGACACACACCGTGTTGACATCGACTGGGGGATTATGGTAAACAAACAGGAGGACATGTTGTCCCCTTTTAAGTGGAGTTCCAGCAGCCACATGCAGTACATCAATCATTACCCACTCACCGCCATGTCATCAATTCAGCGGACAACCATTTATGTAAATATAAACAATCACGTCAGCGCCACTCTTCTCATCCAAGCAAGCTGATCAAAAACTCAACAAAACAGAAAAGGCTACTTTTGTCTATCTTTTTTTAAATGGCAAAAAAAAAAAAAAATAGATGGATAACAAAGGCGCTTCATTCAGAATCAATAATAAATCAATAATGTTGGCCAATCATATTGACCCAGGCATAGGGGCCCAACTTTCATTCTTTTACATCATTTTGAAAAATCAATCCTGTCGTTAATTTAGTGGCGTGGTTGGTCCGTTTCACATAATAAAAGAGTCACAAACCAAACAGTCTATACTTAACAAACTCCAACTCGATAATAAACTGACGATATAATCTTTTTGACTTTCAACACACTTCCCACGAAGGAATGAAGGGCATACTTAGTCAACAGTATGAACAACGCCAACACTGTCGTAAACCTGTGCCATATAGTGAAACCACACTAAACAACAACGACAAACACATTTTGGGAGAATATTTGCAAAACAACGCGACATTAAAACTACAACAAATTCCCAGAATTCCCTGCAGCACCAACTCTTCCGGGACGCTACAATATAAACAAACGCCATTGGTGGAGATACACCTAACAGCCACTGTAATGATACCACGTACAATAGGGTAGCTAGTGTCATGTCCTGGTGATCATGTTTAGTTTGGCTATGTTCTGTTTGGTTTTTGCACTCTGTCAGTTCCGTTTTTTTCCCTCTTTGCGTTGTTTCCATGACAACCCATTAGTTTTCACCTGACCTCATGTCATGCACCTGATTCATTTGGACTCACGAACCCGTTGTTAGTCACGTCACCTCTATTCAAGCTTGTAGTTGCCAGGCAGTCAGCTTGGCGACATCACCCTCTACACACCCTTGTTATTCATGCTGATGATCTATGCTCTTTTTCATGTCCCTTTTCTCATTCCAAGTAAGTTTTCTTTATTCATGCCACAGTTTGCAAGTTTTGTTTTATGTCCATAGTTTTGCCTTTGTGGTAGTTTTGTTTTCTTAGCCAAGTTTTGAACCTCTGCTGAGAGCGCCTTTCGTTTGTTCCTTTTTTTCGAGTTAAGATTAAAATCATGTTTTACCTTCACGCCATGTCCGATCCAGTCGCTTTGCACCACGGGAAAACAAATCACACCAAAGTCCTAGTCTTGACATCTAGTCGATAA
>NC_084627.1:12599920-12618928 GCF_033978795.1 Nerophis ophidion | reverse complement strand
AAGTTTGACCCGGCGTTAATCCTGAGCCGGCGGTAATGCTAAGCATGCGCTAATAATTTTGCAAAGCAAGTTTGACCCGGCAGTAATTTTAGGTAGGCGCATACTATATACCCGGCGGCAATTCAAGGAATTACGGTAGCTCTGAATGTGAGTGGCCGACCGCTCATGTTTGGTGAGGCTTCTTTGCAAATTCTTTCGGTCACAAAAGTCCACACAGTTCCACAGGTTGAAAAAAGAAGGCAAGGAAAGCAGAAAAGGCGGTTTCTTGCAGAACATCCACAAAGCCAGTCTTTTCACGTATACCACTGCGTTTGGAAAGAGCGAGTAACTTTCCATCCTGCTGATTGAAACAAACCACTCAGCTCTGGCGTTGGTCTTCCTTTAGTAATTATCTCCTGCTTCGCTTGAAAGTCCACTTTAGAAAACTGTTTAAGTACGGAAATGTAATCATCCATGTTGAAAGTCGGGGTGCACGAGACGGAAAAAATAAGTCCCTGCGGGATTTACCCGCTGATGCTACCGTATGTCTGGGATCATGAGCGCCCCGCCCCTATCGTGAGGCACGAGATCTGTATGCCTCACCTCAGACTTTTTTCTCTGCCGTTTTGATGGCTCAACCAACACACAAAACATGTTACTTACGCCACCCCATGCCTCTGATCATGAGCGCCCCTATCGTGAGGCACGAGATCTGTATGCCTCACCTCAGACTTTTTTCTCTGCCGTTTTGATGGCTCAACCAACACACAAAACATGTTACTTACGCCACCGCATGTCTCTGATCATGAGCGCCCCTATCGTGAGGCACGAGATCTGTATGCCTCACCTCAGACTTTTTTCTCTGCTGTTTTGATGGCTCAACCGACACACAAAACATGTTACTTACGCCACCGCATGTCTCTGATCATGAGCGCCCCTATCGTGAGGCACGAGATCTGTATGCCTCACCTCAGACTTTTTTCTCTGCTGTTTTGATGGCTCAACCGACACACAAAACATGTTACTTACGCCACCGCATGTCTCTGATCATGAACGCCCCTATTGAGAGACACGAGAACTGTTTGCCTCACCTCAGACTTTTTGGAACGCTCAGCAACACACCAGACAAGAACGCGCTCTGACGGCACGGCAGAGAGAGAAGTCAGTTGGTAGAGTGGCCGTGCCAGCAACTTGAGGGTTGCAGGTTCGATTCCCGCTTCCGCCATCCTAGTCACTGCCGTTGTGTCCTTGGGCAAGACACTTTACCCACCTGCTCCCAGTGCCACCCACACTGGTTTAAATGTAACATAGATATTGGGTTTCACTATGTAAAGCGCTTTGAGTCACTAGAGAAAAGCGCTACATAAATATAATTCACTTCACTTCACTTGATTGCAAAAATTCAGCGATTTTGAAGAAAAAATAATCCAAATTGGTGAAGTTAAATGAAAATCAAAAACTAACAATTACAATTATTTTATCATTATATATTTTATTTCTTTGCATGATCGCAGGTGAGGCACTGCCTCCCCTGCCTCCCCTGGCCGCACGTCACTGCCACACAAATATTGTCCAAATATATTGGGACAACCGGCAATTGCACACGTACAGGAAGCCAAAGCGGAAGAAAATAATGGTTCATCAACACCAAACTCCTCCTGGCACCCCAAACTGATTCGTACTCAATTTTTTCTTTCTTTTTTAGCTTTTTAGTAGAGTAAATTTGGAAGCACGCGTGGAGAACAGGAAGTGGAGTGTCGGCGGAGGTCAGAGGTGACACAGATGCTCTTTCAATGCAGGAAGTGTGTGCGTCCCCTTTTTAATGGTTTTCCTCAGGATAACGGTAGCCGGCGTGCCAGGTGTGCAATCATCATCATCATCAAAACCTCATCTTTTTTTGGGTAGGAAATGAGAGCCGATCGTTATGAATGATGTTTTTTTTTTTGGTGGCCTGGAGCTACTTGCAGGGGTCATGTGTAGTAAGGCAGTGTTTTCCAACCTTTTGGCGCCAATGCACATTTTTGTTCATTGTAAAAAAATGCAGAGGCACACCACCAGCAGAAAACATTAAAAATGTCAACTCGGTAGTTGATATTGACGGTAAAAAGTCAATGTCAGGGACGGCGTGGCGCAGTGGAAGAGTGGCCGTGCGCAACCCGAGGGTCCCTGGTTCAAATCCCACCTAGTACTAACCTCGTCACGTCCGTTGTGTCCTGAGCAAGACACTTCACCCTTGCTCCTGATGGGTGCTGGTTGGCGCCTTGCATGGCAGCTCCCTCCATCAGTGTGTGAATGTGTGTGTGAATGGGTAAATGTGGAAGTAGTGTCAAAGCGCTTTGAGTACCTTGAAGGTAGAAAAGCGCTATACAAGTACAACCCATTTATCATTTATAATGTTGCAATTGTTGGATATGAATTCAAAGCATCACTATAGTCTTAAAGTAGGTGTCACCACCTGCAGAGGCGGGTAGTAACGTGCTACATCTACTCGAGTAACTTTTGGGATTAAATTGTACTTTTTAGAGTAGTTTTAATGCAACTTACTTTTACTTAAATAAATAAATAAACGGGTTGTACTTGTATAGCGCTTTTCTACCTTCAAGGTACTCAAAGCGCTTTGACACTACTTCCACATTCACCCATTCACACACACATTCACACACTGATGGAGGGAGCTGCCATGCAAGGCGCCAACCAGCACCCATCAGGAGCAAGGGTGAAGTGTCTTGCTCAGGACACAACGGACGTGACGAGGTTGGTTCTAGGTGGGATTTGAACCAGTGACCCTCGGGTTGCGCACGGCCACTCTCCCACTGCGCCACGCCGTCTTGAGTATATTTATAGAGAAGAAACACTACTTTTACTCCGCTTCATTTATCTACATTCAGCTCGCTACTCGCTACTGATTTTTATCGATCTTTTAATGCACGCGTTGTTTGTTTTGGTTTGTCAGACAGAGCTTGAAAGTAGGAACTATCACATTTCTGCGTTTCACCAATCAAATTTAGTCACTGGTGACGTTTGACTCCGTTTTACCAATCAAACAGAGCAGGCGGTCACATGATTAACTGCACATTTTTATTTTATTTTTCCATCCATCCATCCATCTTCTTCCGCTTATCCGAGGTTGGGTCGCGGGGGCAACAGCCTAAGCAGGGAAACCCAGACTTCCCTCTCCCCAGCCACTTCGTCCAGCTCTTCCCGGGGGATCCCGAGGCGTTCCCAGGCCAGCCGGGAGACATAGTCTTCCCAACGTGTCCTGGGTCTTCCCCGTGGCCTCCTACCGGTTGGACGTGCCCTAAACACCTCCCTCGGGAGGCGTTCGGGTGGCATCCTGACCAGATGCCCGAACCACCTCATCTGGCTCCTCGATGTGGAGGAGCAGCGGCTTTACTTTGAGTTCCTCCCGGATGGCAGAGCTTCTCACCCTATCTCTAAGGTAGAGACCCACCACACGGCGGAGGAAACTCATTTGGGCCGCTTGTACCCGTGATCTTATCCTTTCGGTCATGACCCAAAGCTCATGACCATAGGTGAGGATGGGAACATAGATCGACCGATAAATTGAGAGCTTTGCCTTCCGGCTCAGCTCCTTCTTCACCACAACGGATCGGTACAACGTCCGCATTACTGAAGACGCCGCACCGATCCGCCTGTCGATCTCACGATCCACTCTTCCCTCACTCGTGAACAAGACTACTAGGTACTTGAACTCTTCCACTTGGGGCAGGGTCTCTTCCCCAACCCGGAGATGGCATTCCACCCTTTTCCGCGCGAGAACCATGGACTCGGACTTGGAGGTGCTGATTCTCATTCCGGTCGCTTCACACTCGGCTGCAAACCGATCCAGTGAGAGCTGAAGATCCCGGCCAGATGAAGCCATCAGGACCACATCATCTGCAAAAAGCAGAGATCTAATCCTGCGGTCACCAAACCGGAACCCCAAACCCTAAATTTGATTTTTTATTAACCTTTATTTATAAATTTCAACATTTACAAACAGTTGAAAATAATAATCAAAGTTCCGCCCGATTGTAGCTGAGATAGGCGCCAGCGCCCCCCGTGACCCCGAAAGGGAATAAGCGGTAGAAAATGGATGGATGGATGGAAGTATAAAAACAGTACAAAACAGTATAAAAAGCGTACAAAACAGCTCCAGGGGGTTGTAAATTCAAAGTAACTAAAATAGAATGCAAAATATATTTATATATATATAATATATGTATATGTATATGTATAATACGTATACAAAATAAACAAAGTGCAAAGCCGTAGGCTCACTCAATCTCAGTAAATAACTTAAATTTGGAAAACAGCATCATCGTTTTCACAGCTTTTTGGTTGTTAGAGGTAGAGAGTGTTTTAATGTAGAGTTCTAAATCTTTTGTAAAGGCACAAAAAACAGGTCGGGTATTGAGAAACTTACATTTATGAATATAAAACTTAGCCAATAGTATAATGAGGTTGCAAAGGTAAAATTCATTTTCATTTTTTTTTTTAATACAGTGTAAAACCAAATATACATTATTTAATATATATTGATGTTTTAGTTGCTTAAGAGATATTCCTGGCTCTGAATTTGTTCATTGCTATTTTTATGTTTTTGTGCATTACTAGTTGCCGTCATTAAACGAACAGGTTACTCATCAGTTACTCAGTACTTGCGCCGACTGCTCCTTCCACGTTTTTCAACACATTTCAATCGTTCCGCCTTCAAAACATTTCCCTTAATTAGGACAAAAAATGAAGTTGTGTTTTGAAGTGGAAAAATTCCCGGTTTCCCTGGAATATTTTTTCAAACTTCCACCATTTCCACATTTTTCAACCGATTCAAACCATTCACCTTCAACACTTTCCACCATCCTGTAAAATCAAACTCCCCTTATTCCAAGTTTCAAAAATCCCAAAATTTTCAGTTTTCCTGGTTTTCCAAAGCCCTATTTCCACTATTTTTTTCTGTCGACTACTCCTTCCACATTTCAATCGTTCCACCGTCAAAATATTTCCCTTAATTAGGACAATCAATCAATCAATCAATGTTTATTTATATAGCCCCAAATCACAAATGTCTCAAAGGACTGCACAAATCATTACGACTACAACATCCTCGGAAGAACCAAAAATAAATTTGTTTTTTGAACTGGAAAAAATCCCAGTTTCCTAGGAACTTTTTTTCAAACTTCCACCGTTTCCACATTTTTCAACCGATTCAAACCATTTCACCTTCAACACTTTCCACCATCCTGGAAATTCAAACTCCCCTTATTCCAAGTTCCCAAAAATTCCAGGATTTTCTAGATTTCCTGGTTTTCCAAAGCCCTATTTCCACTCTTTTTTTCTGTCGACTATTCCTTCCACATTTTTCAACTCGTTTCAATCGTTCCACCCTCAAAACATTTCTCTTAATTAGGACAAAACATGAAGTTTTTTTTTTAACTGGAAAAATTCCCATTTTCCAGGAACTTTTTTCAGACTTCCACTATTTCAACATTTTTCAACCGATTCAAACCATTCCACCTTCAACACTTTCCACCATCCTGGAAATTCAAACTCCCCTTATTCCGAGTTTAAAAAAAATGTAGGGTTTTCCAGATTTTCTGGTTTTCCAAAGCCCTATTTTTTTCTGGCTACTACTCCTTCCACATTTTTCAACACACTTCAATCGTTCCACCTTCAAAACATTTCTCTTAATTAGGACAAAAAATGAAGTTGTGTTTTGAAGTGGAAAAATTCCCAGTTTCCCTGGAATATTTTTTCAAACTTCCACCATTTCCACATTTTTCAACCGATTCAAACCATTTCACCTTCAACACTTTCCACCATCCTGGAAATTCAAACTCCCCTAATTCCAAGTAAAAAAAAGTAGGGTTTTCCAGATTTTCTGGTTTTCCAAAGCCCTATTTCCACTCTTTTTTTCTGGCGACTGCTCCTTCCACGTTTTTCAACACATTTCAATCGTTCCACCTTCAAAACATTTCTCTTAATTAGGACAAAAAATGAAGTTGTGTTTTGAACTGGAAAAATTCCCGGTATTCCTGGAATATTTTTTCAAACTTCCACCATTTCAACATTTTTCAACCGATTCAAACCATTCCCTCTTCAACACATCCCACCATCCTGGAAATTCAAACTCCCCTTATTCCAAGTTCCAAAAAATTCCAGGATTTCCCAGATTTCCTGGTTTTCCAAAGCCCTATTTCCACTCTTTTTTTCTGGCGACTATTCCTTCCACATTTTTCAACTCGTTTCAATCGTTCCACCCTCAAAACATTTCTCTTAATTAGGACAAAACATGAAGTCTTTTTTTTAACTGGAAAAAATCCCATTTTCCAGGAACTTTTTTCAAACTTCCACCATTTCCACATTTTCAACCGATTCAAACCATTCCACCTTCAACACTTTCCACCATCCTGGAAATTCAAACTCCCCTTATTCCAAGTTGCGAAAAATCCTAAAATTTTCCAGATTTCCTGGTTTTCCAAAGCCCTATTTCCACTCTTTTTTTTTGGGCGACTACTCCTTCCACATTTCAATCGTTCTACCTTCAAAACATTTCTCTTAATTAGGACAAAAAATGAAGTTGTTTTTTGAACTGGAAAAAATCCCAGTTTCCCAGGAACTTTTTTCAAACTTCCACCGTTTCCACATTTTTCAACCGATTCAAACCATTCCACCTTCAACACTTTCCACCATCCGGGAAATTCAAACTCCCCTTATTCCAAGTTCCCAAAAATTCCAGGATTTTCTTGATTCCTGGTTTTCCAAAGCCCTATTTCACTCTTTTTTTCTGGCAACTATTCCTTCCACATTTTTCAACTCGTTTCAATCGTTCCACCCCTCAAAACATTTCTCTTAATTAGGACAAAACATGAAGTTTTTTTTTAAACTGGAAAAATTCCCATTTTCCAGGAAATTTTTTCAGACTTCCACCATTTCCACATTTTGCAACCGATTCAAACCATTTCACCTTCAACACTTTCCACCATCCTGGAAATTCAAACTCCCCTAATTCCAAGTTTAAAAAAAAAGTAGGGTTTTCCAGATGTTCTGGTTTTCCAAAGCCCTCTTTTTCTGGCTACTACTCCTTCCACATTTTTCAACACATTTCAATCGTTCCCCCGTCAAAATATTTCTCTTAATTAGGACAAAAAATGAAGTTGTGTTTTGAACTGGAAAAATTCCCGGTTTTCCTGGAATATTTTTCAAACTTCCACCATTTCCACATTTTTCAACCGATTCAAACCATTTCACCTTCAACACATTCCACCATCCTGGAAATTCAAACTCCCCTAATTCCAAGTTAAAAAAATTCCAGGATTTTCCAGTTTTCTTGGTTTTCCAAAGCCCTATTTCCACTCTTTTTTTCTGTCGACTATTCCTTCCACATTTTTCAACTCGTTTCAATCGTTCCACCCTCAAAACATTTCTCATAATTAGGACGAAACAAGTTTTTTTTTAACTGGAAAAATTCCCATTTTCCAGGAACTTTTTTCAGACTTCCACCATTTGCACATTTTTCAACCGATTCAAACCATTCACCTTCAACACTTTCCACCATCCGGAAATTCAAACTCCCCTTATTCCAAGTTGCGAAAAATCCCCAAATTTTCCAGTTTTCCTGGTTTTCCAAAGACCTATTTCCACTATTTTTTCTGTCGACTACTCCTTCCACATTTCAATCGTTCCACCGTCAAAACATTTGCCTTAATTAGGACAAAAATAAAGTTGTTTTTTGAACTGGAAAAAATCCCAGTTTCCCAGGAACTTTTTTCAAACTTCCACCATTTCCACATTTTTCAACTGATTCAAACCATTCACCTTCAACACTTTCCACCATCCTGGAAATTCAAACTCCCCTTATTCCAAGTTCCCAAAAATTCCAGGATTTTCTAGATTTCCTGGTTTTCCAAAGCCCTATTTCCACTCTTTTTTTCTGGCGACTATTCCTTCCACATTTTTCAACTCGTTTCAATCGTTCCACCCTCAAAACATTTCTCTTAATTAGGACAAAACATGAAGTTTTTTTTTTAACTGGAAAAATTCCCATTTCCAGGAACTTTTTCAGACTTCCACTATTTCCACATTTTTCAACCGATTCAAACCATTCACCTTCAACACTTTCCACCATCCGGGAAATTCAAACTCCAAGTTAAAAAAAAAAAGTGGGGTTTTCCAGATTTTCTGGTTTTCCAAAGCCCTCTTTTTTTCTGGCTACTACTCCTTCCACATTTTTCAACACATTTCAATCGTTCCACCGTCAAAACATTTCTCTTAATTAGGACAAAAAATGAAGTTGTGTTTTGAAGTGGAAAAATTCCCAGTTTCCCTGGAATATTTTTTCAAACTTCCACCATTTCCACATTTTTCAACCGATTCAAACCATTCCACCTTCAACACATCCCACCATCCTGGAAATTCAAACTCCCCTTATTCCAAGTTGCGAAAATCCTAAAATTTTCCAGTTTTCCTGGTTTTCCAAAGCCCTATTTCCACTCTTTTTTTTCTGGCGACTATTCCTTCCACATTTTTCAACTCGTTTCAATCGTTCCACCCTCAAAACATTTCTCTTAATTAGGACAAAAATGTTTAAATTTTTTTTTAACTGGAAAAATTCCAGTTAAAAAAAGACTACAACCCTCAGCTTGTTGAATTTGGGCGTTTCATCCTCCACAAATTTTTCCAGTTCTGGAAAAATTTCCATTTTTCCAGGAACTTTTTTCAGACTTCCACCATTTCCACATTTTTCAACCGATTCAACCCATTCACCTTCAACACTTTCCACCATCCTGGAAATTCAAACTCCCCTAATTCCAAGTTAAAAAAAATTCCAGGATTTTCCAGTTTTCTTGGTTTTCCAAAGCCCTATTTCCACTCTTTTTTTCTGTCGACTATTCCTTCCACATTTTTCAACTCGTTTCAATCGTTCCACCCTCAAAACATTTCTCTTAATTAGGACAAAAAATGAAGTTTTTTTTTTAACTGGAAAAATTCCCATTTTCCAGGAACTTTTTTCAAACTTCCACCATTTCCACATTTTTCAACCGATTCAAACCATTCACCTTCAACACTTTCCACCATCCCGGAAATTCAAACTCCCCTTATTCCAAGTTGCGAAAAATCCTAAAATTTTCCAGTTTTCCTGGTTTTCCAAAGCCCTATTTCCACTCTTTTTTTTCTGGCGACTATTCCTTCCACATTCTTCAACTCGTTTCAATCGTTCCACCCTCAAAACATTTCTCTTAATTAGGACAAAACATGAAGGTTTTTTTTTAACTGGAAAAATTCACATTTTCCAGGAACTTTTTCAAACTCCCACCATTTCCACATTTTTCAACCGATTCAAACCATTCCACCTTCAACACTTTCCACCATCCTGGAAATTCAAACTCCCCTTATTCCAAGTTTTAAAAAAATGTAGGGTTTTCCAGATTTTCTGGTTTTCCAAAGCCCTCTTTTTTTCTGGCTACTACTCCTTCCACATTTTTCAACACATTTCAATCGTTCCACCATCAAAAATTTTCTCTTGATTAGGAAAAAATGAAGTTGTGTTTTGAAGTGGAAAAATTCCCGGTTTCCCTGGAATATTTTTTCAAACTTCCACCATTTCCACATTTTTCAACCGATTCAAACCATTTCACCTTCAACACATCCCACCATCCTGGAAATTCAAACTCCCCTTATTCCAAGTTGCGAAAAATCCCAAAATTTTCCAGTTTTCCTGGTTTTCCAAAGCCCTATTTCCACTCTTTTTTCTGTCGACTACTCCTTCCACATTTCAATCGTTCCACCGTCAAAACATTTCCCTTAATTAGGACAAAAATAAAGTTGTTTTTTGAACTGGAAAAATTCCCATTTTCCAGGAACTTTTTTCAAACTTCCACCATTTCCACATTTTTCAACCGATTCAAACAATTCCACCTTCAACACATTCCACCATCCTGGAAATTCAAACTCCCCTTATTCCAAGTTGCGAAAAATCCTAAAATTTTCCAGTTTTCCTGGTTTTCCAAAGCCCTATTTCCACTCTTTTTTTTCTGGCGACTATTCCTTCCACATTTTTCAACTCGTTTCAATCGTTCCACCCCTCAAAATATTTCTCTTAATTAGGACAAAACATGATGTTTTTTTTTTACTGGAAAAATTCCCATTTTCCAGGAACTTTTTTCAAATTTCCACCATTTCCACATTTTTCAACCGATTCAAACCATTCCACCTTCAACACATTCCACCATCCGGGAAATTCAAACTCCCCTAATTCCAAGTTTAAAAAAATGTAGGGTTTTCCAGATTTTCTGGTTTTCCAAAGCCCTCTTTTTTTCTCGCGACTGCTCCCTCCACATTTTTCAACACATTTCAATCGTTCCACCGTCAAAACATTTCTCTTAATTAGGACAAAAAATGAAGTGGTTTTTTGAAGTGGAAAAATTTCCAGTTTCCCTGGAATATTTTTTCAGACTTCCACCATTTCCACATTTTTCAACCGATTCAAACCATTTCACCTTCAACACATCCCACCATCCTGGAAATTCAAACTCCCCTTATTCCAAGTTGCGAAAAATCCTAAAATTTTCCATTTTTCCTGGTTTTCCAAAGCCCTATTTCCACTCTTTTTTTTCTGGCGACTGTTCCTTCCACATTTTTCAACTCGTTTCAATCGTTCCACCCTCAAAACATTTCTCTTAATTAGGACAAAAATGTTTAAATTTTTTTTTTAACTGGAAAAATTCCAGTTAAAAAAAGACTACAACCCTCAGCTTGTTGAATTTGGGCGTTTCATCCTCCACGAATTTTTCCAGTTCCTGGAAAAATTTCCATTTTTCCAGGAACTTTTTTCAGACTTCCACCATTTCCACATTTTTCAACCGATTCAAACCTTTCACCTTCAACACTTTCCACCATCCCGGAAATTCAAACTCCCCTTATTCCAAGTTGCGAAAAATCCCCAAATTTTCCAGTTTTCCTGGTTTTCCAAATCCCTATTTCTACTATTTTTTCTGTCGACTACTCCTTCCACATTTCAATCGTTCCACCGTCAAAACATTTCCCTTAATTAGGACAAAAATAAAGTTGTTTTTTGAACTGGAAAAATTCCCAGTTTCCCTGGAATATTTTTTCAAACTTCCACCATTTCCACATTTTTCAACCGATTCAAACCATTCACCTTCAACACATCCCACCATCCTGGAAATTCAAACTCCACTAATTCCAAGTTCCCAAAAATTCCAGTATTTTCTTGATTTCCTGGTTTTCCAAAGCCCTATTTCCACTCTTTTTTTCTGGCGACTATTCCTTCCACATTTTTCAACTCGTTTCAATCGTTCCACCCTCAGTTAATTATATACATATATAGTCATCATTGTCACCGACGTCCCACTGGGTGTGAGTTTTCCTTGCCCTTATGTGGGCCTACCGAGGATGTCGTGGTGGTTTGTGCAGCCCTTTGAGACACTAGTGATTTAGGGCTATATAAGCAAACATTGATTGATTGATTGATATAAATATATATATATATATATATAACACACACACACACACAACACTTATCTACTCATTGTTGAGTTAAGGGCTGAATCGTCCTTCCTTGTTCTATTCTCTGTCACTATTTTTCTAACCATGCTGAACACCCTCTCTGATGATGCATTGCTGTGTGGCACGCACAAAAGTGCTTTCATCAAATGTACTAGAGTCTGGAATCTTCAATCTTAGTCTCCTAGTTGTGTGTGCAGTTGTGCACAACACTCTCCAAAAGCCGTAGATGTTATTGTCACATATGCATGCACAGTAAATGGCAGTATTGTCCTGTTTAAGAGTGTCACAACATTGCTGTTTACGGCAGACGAACTGCTTTACGACAGACGAAAACGTGACTGCTGTTGTTGTGTGTTGTTACCGCGCTGGGAGGACGTTGATGAAACTGCCGAACAATAAACCCACATAAGAAACCAAGAACTCGCCCTCGATCATTCTACAGTTATAACGTCATTGGGCAGACACGCTGTTTGTATTGTGGGAAAGCGGACGTGAAAACAGGCTGTCCTCACTCAGGTCCGCATGGAGCTGGAGGGGGCGTGGAATTTCGGGAGCAAAATTTTCCCTGGAGGTTTTCGGGAGAGGCGCTGAATTTCGGGAGTCTCCCGGAAAATCAGGGAGGGTTGGCAAGTATGTTTCCAACACAAGTTGACTAAAATGGTTCTTTAGCTTATTAGTGACTTCACTTGAAGTCACCAAGAAGGAATCCTTGCATTCTAAACGGGTTGTGTTGCCAAATGCAAACTCCTGGACAAGAAACCCCTGTTTATCGTCTAAAATGTTATTGTTAGCAATCAGGCTAATGTTGATTTTGCTGTTATCAGGCTGCAGGTTCAGGTTCATCAAGGTCACAACAAGACTCTCGCTTTTTTTTTATTTTTTTTAACACACTTCTTCCATTTTATTTGTGTATGCTCTCCAAGCCCCCCCGTTTCCTCATTGGATGGAAGGGAAGAGAGGAGAGACAGTGTGGATGTGACACAACAATGGCAGGAAGTTGCTTCAGATGAGCAGAGATAAGTAAAGAGTGGGGGAAAACACAACAGTAAAAGTTGCAAGCCAACAAACATCCCTGTTGAAGAGATAAACATGCACGCACAAAGTTAAAACGTTATTAAAAACCGGTTGAGGCAATTCTTGACGGAATTGCGTGTGAATGCTCCAATGGGGACTGAAATCCTTTTAATAATTGTTGAAGCGCACACAATTCCCAAACAGGTTAAATAATTTAAAGTTGGAACTGTTCGAATCAGATGAAAAATGTGGGAGTTGTGGAATTTTAAAGAATGTCCCATTTCAATGGGAATTTCAGGAAAAGCGGAATTTATTGGAAAATTGTAAAAAAAAATTGAATGGTCTGAATGAGTTGAAACGGTTGGTGTCGGAAGTTTTCAAATCGGTCGAGAAATGTTGGTGGAGTGGCCGTGCTCGCAACTTGAGGGTTCCCGGTTCGATTCCCGCTCCGCCATCCTAGTCACTGCCGTTGTCTTTCCTTAGGCAAGACACTTCACCCACCTGCTCTCAGTGCCACCCACACTGGTTTAAATGTAACAGATATTGGGTTTCACTATGTAAAAGCGCTTTGAGTCACTAGAGAAAATGCTATATGAATATACTTCACGGAATTCCTGGAAAACCGGGAATTTTTCCAGTTCAACAAACAACTTTGTTTTTTTGTCCCAATTAAGAGAAATATTTTGACAGTCGAACGATTGAAATGTGGAAGGAGTAGTCGCCAGAAAAAAAGAGTGGAAATAGGGCTTTGAAAACCAGGTAATCTGGAAAATTTTAGGATTTTTGGGAACTTGGAATAAGGGGAGTTTGAATTTCTAGGATGGTGGAAAGTGTTGAAGGTGGAATGGTTTGAATTGGTTGAAAAATGTGGAAATTGTAGAAGTTGAAAAACGTTCCTGGAAAATGGGAATTTTTCCAGTTAAAAAAAAACTTCATGTTTTGTCCTAATTAAGAGAAATGTTTTGAGGGTGGAACGATTGAAACGAGTTGAAAAATGTGGAAGGAATAGTCGCCAGAAAAAAAGAATGGAAATAGGGCTTTGGAAAACATGGAAAACTGGAAAATTTTAGGATTTTTCGGAACTTGGAATAAGGGAGAATTTCCAGGATGGTGGAAAGTGTTGAAGGTGGAATGGTTTGAATCGGTTGAAAAATGTGGAAGTTTGAAAAAAGTTCCTGGAAAATGGGAATTTTTCCAGTTAAAAAAAAAAATTTCATGTTTTGTCCTAATTAAGAAAAATGTTTTGAGGGTGGAACGATTGAAATGAGTTGAAAAATGTGGAAGGAATAGTCGCCAGAAAAAAAGAGTGGAAGTAGGGCTTTGGAAAACCAGGAAATCTGGAAAATCCTGGAATTTTTGGGACCTTGGAATAAGGGGAGTTTGAATTTCCAGGATGGTGGAAAGTGTTGAAGGTGAAATGGTTTGAATCGGTTGAAAAATGTGGAAACGGTGGAAGTTTGCAAAAAAGTTCCTGGGAAACTGGGATTTTTTCCAGTTCAACAAACAACTTTGTTTTTTTTGTCCAATTAAGATAAATATTTTGACAGTCGAAAGATTGAAATGTGGAAGGAATAGTCGCCAGAAAAAAAGAGTGGAAATAGGGCTTTGGAAAACCAGGAAAACTGGAAAATTTTAGGATTTTTCGGAACTTAGAATAAGGGGAGTTTGAATTTCCGGATGGTGGAAAGTGTTGAAGGTGAATGGTTTGAATCGGTTGAAAAATGTGGAAGTTTGAAAAAAGTTCCTGGAAAATGGGAATTTTTCCAGTTAAAAAAAATAAATTCATGTTTTGTCCTAATTAAGAGAATGAGTAGATAAGTGTTGTGTGTGTGTGTGTGTGTGTGTTATATATATATATATTTTTATATATATATGTATATAATTAACTGAAAGACAAGTATTTCTTATACATATGTATATGAAATACTTGACTTGGTAAATTCTAGCTTTAAATATACTCCTCCCCTCTTAACCACGCCCCCCACCTCCCGCAATCGGACGTCTCCAATGGTTGGCAAGTATGGTTGGAAAGTAATGGTAAGAAAGGTTTAGCGTACTTTGATCAAATCAAAATAAAATGAGTTATATTTATATAGCGCTTTTCTCTAGTGACTCAAAGCGCTTTTTACATAGTGAAACCCAATATCTAAGTTACATTTTAAAGCAGTGAAGGTGGCACTGGGAGCAGGTGGGTAAAGTGTCTTGCCCAAGGATACAACGGCAGTGACTAGGATGGCGGAAGCGGGGATCGAACCGGGAACCCTCAAGTTGCTGGCACGTCGCTCTACCAACCGAGCTATACCGCCCCATACATACAAAGCATGCATTAATTCATAGGTGTTAGACCCAAGGCCTGGGAGCCAGATTTGGCCCCCCACATCATTTTAAGTGGCCCCCCCAGGTCATATTAATTGGCCCTCCACATAATTTTATCAGGCCTAAAACGCCATTTGAAGTCCCCCAAAACGTCATTTTATGTGGCCTGCCACATTTTTTATATTCATCATATTTTTTTTTTACAAAACACTTCCTTGTGGTCTAGATCAGTGTTTTTCAACCACAGTCTGGTGTGCCGTGGGGGATTTTATTTCACCTATTTGGGTTAAAAATTTTTTGGGGAAAAACAGTAATTATAATCTGCAAATGATGTGTTGTTGTTGAGTGTCGGTGCTGTCTAGAGATCGGCAGAGTAACTGTGTAATACTCTTCCATATCAGTAGGTGGCAGCAGGTAGCTAATTGCTTTGTAGATGTCGGTAACAGCAGGAGGCAGTGCGCAGGTAAAAAGGTATCTAATGCTTTGACCAAAAATAAAGAAAAGGCGAGTGCCCCTAAGAAAAGGCATTGAAGCTTAGGGAAGGCTATGCACAACGAAACTAAAACTGAACTGGTGGCTTGTAAAAAGACCATCACAACTTTGTTGGAGAGCCCAACTTTGAAGCAATGGATAGAAACCACAATGGACATCAATCAATCAATCAATCAATGTTTATTTATATAGCCCCAAATCACAAATGTCTCAAAGGACTGCACAAATCATTACGACTACAACATCCTCGGAAGAACCAACAAAAGGGGCAAGGAAAACTCACACCCAGTGGGCAGGGAGAATTCACATCCAGTGGGACGCCAGTGACAATGCTGACTATGAGAAACCTTGGAGAGGACCTCAGATGTGGGCAACCCCCCCCCTCTAGGGGACCGAAAGCAATGGATGTCGAGCGGGTCTAACATGATACTGTGAAAGTTCAATCCATAGTGGCTCCAAAACAGCCGCGAGAGTTCAGTTCAAAGCGGATCCAAGACAGCAGCGAGAGTCCCGTCCACAGGAGACCATCTCAAGCGGATCAGCAGCGTAGAGATGTCCCCAACCGATACACAGACGAGCGGTCCATCCTGAGTCTCGACTCTGGGCAGCCAATACTTCATCCATTGTCATCGGACCGGACCCCCTCCACAAGGGAGGGGGGGACATAGGAAAAAAAGAAAAGAAGCGGCAGATCAACTGGTCTAAAAAGGAGGTTTATTTAAAGGCTAGAGTATACAGATGAGTTTTAAGGTGAGACTTAAATGCTTCTACTGAGGTAGCATCTCGAACTGTTACCGGGAGGGCATTCCAGAGTACTGGAGCCTGAACGGAAAACGCTCTATAGCCCGCAGACTTTTTTTGGGCTCTAGGAATCACTAATAAGCCGGAGTCCTTTGAACAAAGATTTCTTGCCGGGACATATGGTACAATACAATCGGCAAGATAGGATGGAGCTAGACCGTGTAGTATTTTATACGTAAGTAGTAAAACCTTAAAGTCACATCTTAAGTGCACAGGAAGCCAGTGCAGGTGAGCCAGTACAGGCGTAATGTGATCAAACTTTCTTGTTTTTGTCAAAAGTCTAGCAGCCGCATTTTGTACCAACTGTAATCTTTTAATGCTAGACATGGGGAGACCCGAAAATAATACGTTACAGTAATCGAGACGAGACGTAACAAACGCATCGATAATGATCTCAGCGTCTTTAGTGGACAAAATGGAGCGAATTTTAGCGATAGTACGGAGATGAAAGAAGGCCGTTTTAGTAACGCTTTTAATGTGTGACTCAAAGGAGAGAGTTGGGTCGAAGATAATACCCAGATTTTTTACCGAGTCACCTTGTTTTATTATTTGGTTGTCAAATGTTAAAGTTGTATTATTAAATAGAGGTCGGTGTCTAGCAGGACCGATAATCAACATTTCCGTTTTTTTTGGCGTTAAGTTGCAAAAAGTTAGCGGACATCCATTGTTTAATTTCATTAAGACACGCCTCCAGCTGACTACAATCCGGCGTGTTGGTCAGCTTTAGGGGCATGTAGAGTTGGGTGTCATCAGCATAACAGTGAAAGCTAACACCGTATTTGCGTATGATGTCACCTAGCGGCAGCATGTAGATGCTGAAGAGTGCAGGGCCAAGGACCGAACCCTGGGGGACTCCACACGTTACCTTAACATAGTCCGAGGTCATTCTGTTATAAAATGGAGAAGATAACTGCTTTTATCAATTATAAATTGGAGAAATTTACTTCATACTGGGAAAACTGTGTCAACTATGTCACGCCCCATAAGCCTGACTTAAATCTCTTGAATTAGTGTACTGTTAAAAAAAAAAAAAGATGACTGCCTATATGTGTGTATGTGTATATATACATATATGTATCTGTTTATATTTATTTTATTTTATTTCTGTTCATTATTATTATCAATGTATTTATTTTTTGCTTATATAATTGATGTATTTGTAGATACTACTTGTTTTTTTTTTCTATGTTTCTTTTTTTTTAGGGGTCGGGGTGGTATGAGGGGTATTGTGAATTATATTTTATATAGCGCTTTTCTCTAGTGACTCAAAGCGCTTTACATAGTGAAACCCAATATCTGAGCTACATTTAAAGCAGTGTGGGTGGCACTGGGAGCAGGTGGGTAGAGTGTCTTGCCCAAGGACACAACGGCAGTGACTAGGATGGCGGAAGCGGGAATTGAACCGGCCACCCTCAAGTTGCTGGCACGGCCACTCTACCAACCGAGCTATACCGTATATACACAAAAAAATACTTTTGACATTTAGGGCAGACAACAGCTATATGATGTATGTGAATATGATTCAATGGATAGAAGTATCTGATGCTGGATGTCAATAAAAATAAAATGGAAAAAATAAAAAACAAAAATGAACTGGATACGAAGTAAGCAAAAACAGAATGCTGGACGACAGCAAAGACTTACTGCGGAGCAAAGACGGCGTCCACAAAGTACATCCGAAACATGACATGACAATCAACAATGTCCCCACAAAGTAGGATAAAAACAACTGAATTATTCTTGATTGCTAAAAACAAAGTAGATGCGGGAAATATCGCTCAAAGGAAGACATGCTACAGGAAAATACCAACAAAAAGAGGAAAAGCCACCAAAATAGGAGCACAAGACGAGAACTCAAACACTACACAGCAAAAAAACTCAAAATAGTCAGGGTGTGATGTGACAGATGGTGACAGTACACCGACTTTGAGACAAGAACTATAGTGATGCATGCTTGGTTATGCTTTAAATCAGGGGTGCCCATTACGTCGATCGCGATCGACTGGTCGATCTCGGAGGGTGTGTCAGTCGATCTCAAGCCAGGCATTAAAAAATAGACATAAAAATGAGCAATCATCAATCATACCAAGACTTCACTTTCGTCAGTTGTTTGACATTCTCGGCACCCGAGGATCTTGTGAGATGCTGCAAGCTCATATTTAAGAAAAAAATCACTAACAGGGCGGACGCAGAGAAACACATTTTATTTCTAGAGACTCCGTACCTACTGTCAAAACTCTAAAGACCGACTGCACAGTTCCTGTCTTCACCATAAAAGACCTGTTTCATCCTGCCTGTGCTAACAAAATAAGAGTCTCAGAAAGCTAGCGTGCACAAGCTAGCAAGCTACGGAGTTTGATGCCAATGTATTTCTCCCCCGCCTTTCTCACTTGCTTGCCCACCCGCACATTCACTGATGTCACACACCTGCTGCCAGACATTAAAGGGCCACACACATATGCTACTCTCATAACAAAGTGTTTAAAAACCAGTATGCAAGTTGGACAAATGAGATGCCCAATCCAACCACTTTCATGTGGTATTGGACAGAAAGGAGGACTTTTTTTTTTTCCTCCATTTGAAAAAGCGGACGTTATCAGCACCACTGTCTAATTCCAATCAATGCAAGTCATCAGAATCAGGTAATACACCAACTTATATTCTTGTCTTCATGAAAGAAAGGAATCTATGTGTGTTAAACATGCTTGTATTATCATTAAACACCATTAACTTGTTAACAAAAATGTCTCCTTCATAAATAAATAAATATAAATTATAAATAGGAATGAGGTAGATCTCCTCGACTTGGTCAATTGAAAAGTAGCTTGCCTGCAGAAAAAGTGTGAGCGCCCCTGCTTTTAAGTCATATCCAACAAT
>NC_084627.1:12572420-12594920 GCF_033978795.1 Nerophis ophidion | reverse complement strand
AATTTGTATGACTCCACTGCTAAACTAATTTCGGTCCCACCATGACATGTTATTTGAAGATAGATAGATAGATAGAGTGATGGATAGAGTGGTGCTCATAAGTTGACATACCCTGGGAGAATTTATGATTTCTTGGCCAGAAAAATGGGCTGCATGGCTGCAATTTGTATGACTCCACTGCTAAACTAATTTCGGTCCCACCATGACATGTTATATGAAGATAAATAGATAGATAGATAGATAGATAGATGGATAGAGTGGTGCTCATAAATTGACATACCCTGGAAGAATTTATGATTTCTTGGCCAGAAAAATGGGCTGCATGGCTGCAATTTGTATGACTCCACTGCTAAACTAATTTCGGCCCCACCATGACATGTTATATGAAGATAGATAGATAGATAGAGTGATGGATAGAGTGGTGCTCATAAGTTGACATACCCTGGGAGAATTTATGATTTCTTGGCCAGAAAAATGGGCTGCATGGCTGCAATTTGTATGACTCCACTGCTAAACTAATTTCGGCCCCACCATGACATGTTATATGAAGATAGATAGATTGATAGATAGATAGAGTGGTGCTCATAAGTTGACATACCCTGGGAGAATTTATGATTTCTTGGCCAGAAAAATGGGCTGCATGGCTGCAATTTGTATGACTCCACTGCTAAACTAATTTCGGTCCCACCATGACATGTTATATGAAGATAGATAGATGGATAGAGTGGTGCTCATAAATTGACATACCCGGGAGAATTTATGATTTCTTGGCCAGAAAAATGGGCTGCATGGCTGCAATTTGTATGACTCCACTGCTAAACTAATTTCGGTTCCACCATGACATGTTATATGAAGATAGATAGATAGATAGATAGATAGAGTGATGGATAGAGTGGTGCTCATAAGTTGACATACCCTGGAAGAATTTATGATTTCTTGGCCAGAAAAATGGGCTGCATGGCTGCAATTTGTATGACTCCACTGCTAAACTAATTTCGGTCCCACCATGACATGTTATATGAAGATAGATAGATAGAGTGATGGATAGAGTGGTGCTCATAAGTTGACATACCCTGGGAGAATTTATGATTTCTTGGCCAGAAAAATGGGCTGCATGGCTGCAATTTGTATGACTCCACTGCTAAACTAATTTCGGTCCCACCATGACATGTTATATGAAGGTAGATAGATAGATAGATAGATGGATAGAGTGGTGCTCATAAATTGACATACCCTGGAAGAATTTATGATTTTTTGGCCAGAAAAATGGGCTGCATGGCTGCAATTTGTATGACTCCACTGCTAAACTAATTTTGGTCCCACCATGACATGTTATATGAAGATAGATAGATAGATGGATAGAGTGGTGCTCATAAGTTGACATACCCTGGAAGAATTTATGATTTCTTGGCCAGAAAAATGGGCTGCATGGCTGCAATTTGTATGACTCCACTGCTAAACTAATTTCGGTCCCACCATGACATGTTATATGAAGATAGATAGATAGATAGATAGAGTGATGGATAGAGTGGTGCTCATTAGTTGACATACCCTGGGAGAATTTATGATTTCTTGGCCAGAAAAATGGGCTGAATGGCAGCTTTGTGTTATTAGAGTAAACACTGCAAACATTTTCTTGTTACGTTTCACCCGTTTGCTCTTTTATATCACTTTTTACATTTTAAAAAAATTTTCGGGGCGGCATAGCTCGGTTGGTAGAGTGGCCGTGCCAGCAACTTGAGGGTTGCAGGTTCGATTCCCACTTCCGCCATCCTAGTCACTGCCGTTGTGTCCTTAGGCAAGACACTTTACCCACCTGCTCCCAGTGCCACCCACACTGGTTTGAATGTAACTTAGATATTGGGTTTCACTATATAAAGCGCTTTGAGTCACTAGAGAAAAGCGCTATATAAATATAATTCACTTCACTTCAATCGTATTTTGAAAATGTGTCGTGGGGCCGTTAAAAAAATTACCTGCGGGCTGCAAATGGCCCCCCGGGCCGCACTTTGGACACCAGTGATAGACTGTATTAGGGCGACCATGAATGTCAACTTTTTTTTGAAATAATCATCACATTTTGTCAATTTGTATGACTCCACTGCTAAACTAATTTCGGTTCCACCATGACATGTTATATGAAGATAGATAGATGGATGGATGGATAGATAGATAGATGGATAGATAGATGGATAGAGTGGTGCTCATAAATTGACATACCCTGGAAGAATTTATGATTTCTTGGCCAGAAAAATGGGCTGCATGGCTGCAATTTGTATGACTCCACTGCTAAACTAATTTCGGTCCCACCATGACATGTTATATGAAGATAGATAGATTGATAGATAGATAGATAGAGTGATGGATAGAGTGGTGCTCATAAGTTGACATACCCTGGGAGAATTTATGATTTCTTGGCCAGAAAAATGGGCTGCATGGCTGCAATTTGTATGACTCCACTGCTAAACTAATTTCGGTCCCACCATGACATGTTATATGAAGATAGATAGATAGATAGATAGATAGATAGATAGATAGATAGATAGATAGATAGATAGAGTGATGGATAGAGTTGTGCTCATAAGTTGACATACCCTGGGAGAATTTATGATTTCTTGGCCAGAAAAATGGGCTGCATGGCTGCAATTTGTATGACTCCACTGCTAAACTAATTTCGGTCCCACCATGACATGTTATATGAAGATAGATTGATAGATAGATAGATAAATAGAGTGATGGATAGAGTGGTGCTCATAAATTGACATACCCTGGGAGAATTTATGATTTCTTGGCCAGAAAAATGGGCTGCATGGCTGCAATTTGTATGACTCCACTGCTAAACTAATTTCGGTCCCACCATGACATGTTATATGAAGATAGATAGATAGATAGATAGAGTGATGGATAGAGTCGTGCTCATAAGTTGACATACCCTGGGAGAATTTATGATTTCTTGGCCAGAAAAATGGGCTGCATGGCTGCAATTTGTATGACTCCACTGCTAAACTAATTTCGGTCCCACCATGACATGTTATATGAAGATAGATAGATAGATAGATAGAGTGATGGATAGAGTCGTGCTCATAAGTTGACATACCCTGGGAGAATTTATGATTTCTTGGCCAGAAAAATGGGCTGCATGGCAGCTTTGTGTTATTAGAGTAAACACTGCAAACATTTTCTTGTTACGTTTCACCCGTTTGCTCTTTTATATCACTTTTTACATTTAAAAAAAATTTTCGGGGCGGCATAGCTCGGTTGGTAGAGTGGCCGTGCCAGCAACTTGAGGGTTGCAGGTTCGATTCCCACTTCCGCCATCCTAGTCACTGCCGTTGTGTCCTTGGGCAAGGCACTTTACCCACCTGCTCCCAGTGCCGCCCACACTGGTTTAAATGTAACTTAGATATTGGGTTTCACTATGTAAAGCGCTTTGAGTCACTAGAGAAAATCGCTATATAAATATAATTCACTTCACTTCAATCGTATTTTGAAAATGTGTCGTGGGGCCGTTAAAAAAATTACCTGCGGGCTGCAAATGGCCCCCGGGCCGCACTTTGGACACCCGTGATAGACTGTATTAAGGCGACCATGAATGTCAACTTTTTTTGAAATAATCATCACATTTTGTCAATTTGTATGACTCCACTGCTAAACTAATTTCGGTCCCACCATGACATGTTATATGAAAATAGATAGATAGATAGATAGAGTCGTGCTCATAAGTTGACATAATTTATGATTTCTTGGCCAGAAAAATGGGCTGCATGGTCGAGTCGCCGGAAGAAAGCCATTTCTGTGCAAATGTCACAAAGTATCCCGCTTACATTACGCCAAACAGTACAGAGACAACAAGCCTCAGAACTTCTAGAACAAAGTATTTTGGAGTGATGGCTATCTTCTGGTGACTCGACCATGCAGCCCATTTTTCGTCAAGTGCTTCCTTATTGTGCATCTTGAAACAGCCACCATTTTTCACAGAGTCCTGTATTTCAGCTGAAGATATTTGTGTATTTTTCTTTGCATCTCGAACAATTTTCCTGGCAGTTGTGGCTGAAATCTTTGCTGGTCTACCCGAATCCCTCATTTTCCACTTCTTAATCAGCGTTTGAACACTGCTGATTGGCATTCTCAATTCCTCGGATATCTTTTTATACCCCTTTCCTGTTTTATACAGTTCAATGACCTTTTCTCGCAGATCCATTGACAATTATTTTGCCTTCCTCATGAGTCAGAATCCAGAAACATCCGTGCAGCACTGGATACAAGATGCAATGGTCAGTCAGAAGCCCAGAAACTCACTGACCTTTTATACACACACACTAATTACAAACAAACAGGTCACAGGTGAGAATCGGAACCTTGATTAGCCATCCAACCTGTTTGTGTCAACTTTTGTGCATGTCATCAGATCAAAGTCACTGGGGTATGTCAACTTTGTTCAGGGTCATTTGGGTACTTTCTTTTGTCATTTTGATTTCAACCAATAAATAGCTTCACACAACCATTAAGCATGAGTGGAAGAAAGGTTTTTGTGTTATCATTCATATTCTCTGAAGAATGGCCAGGTAATCATACATTCTCCCAGGGTATGTACACTTATGAGCACAACTGTAGATAGATAGTAATTTAGTGGTTCCTTCAGGAGGGTTCCCTCAGGAAAATTAAAAATATGAAGTACAAAACCCAAAACCAGTGAAGTTGGCACGTCGTGTGAATCGTAAATATAAACAGAAGAGTAGAGTTTTACCTTGCACTTACAGATGTATTGACCAACTGTAGTTACAGACTGAAGTGTTCCTGAGCCCATGTGGTTATATCCTTTACACACTGATGTCACTTTTTGATGCAGTACCGCCTGAGGGATCGAAGGTCACAGGCATTCAAAGTTGGTTTTCGGCCTTGCCACCTACGTGCAGTGATTTCTCCAGATTCTCTGAACCTTTTGATGATATTACGGGCCGTAGATGGTGAAGTCCAGGGCCTCTGCTGTCGTATTTTATGCTTCATAATGCGCCACACATTTTCGATGGGAGACAGGTCTGGACTCCAGGCGGGCCAGGAAAGTACCCGCACTCTTTTACTACAAAGCCACGCTGTTGTAACACGTGCCTTGGCATTGTCTCGCTGAAATAAGCAGGGGCGTCCATGATAACGTTGCTTGGATGACAACATATGTTGCTCCAAAACCTGTATGAACCATTCAGCATTAATGGTGCCTTCACAGATGTGTAAGTTAGCCATGCCTTGGGCACTAATGCACCTCCATACCATCACAGATGCTGGCTTTTCAACATTGCGCCTAAAACAGTCCGGATGGTTCCTTTCCTCTTTGTTTCGGAGGACACAACGTCCATAGTTTCCACAAACTATTTGAAATATGGACTTGTCAGACCATAAAACACTTTTCCACTTTGCATCAGTCCATCTTTGATGAGCACTGGCCTTGCAGAGCTGGCGCCGTTTCTGGGTGTTGTTGATAAATGGCTGTCGCTTTGCATAGTAGAGTTTTAACTCGCACTTACAGATGTAGCGACAAACTGTAGTATAGCTCGGTTGGTAGAGCGGCCGTGCCAGCAACTTGAGGGTTGCAGGTTCGATTCCCGCTTCTGCCATCCTAGTCACTGCTGTTGTGTCCTTGGGCAAGACACTTTACCCGCATGCTCCCAGTGCCACCCACACTGGTTTAAATGTAACTTAGATATTGGGTTTCACTATGTAAAGCGCTTTGAGTCACTAGAGAAAAGCGCTATATAAAACATAATTCACTTCACTTCACTTCACTTATTGACAATGGTTTTACGAAGTGTTCCTGGCCCCCTGTGGTGATATCCTTTACACACCGTCGTCGCTTTTTGATGCAGCATCACCTGAGGGATCGAAGATCACGGGCATTGCCTCTTAACATGCAGTGCAGTGAGTTCTCCAGATTCTTTGAAGTTTTTGATGATATTACGGGCCGCAGATGGTAAAATCCCTAGATTCTTTGCAACAGCTCGTTGAGAAATGTTATTTGACGATTTGCTCTTGCATTTGTTGACAAAGTGGTGACCCTCGCCCCATCCTTGTTTGTGAATGACTGAGCATTTCATGGAAGCTGCTTTTATACCCAATCATGGCACCCACCTGTTCACCTGTGGGACGGGGCTTCACGGTGGCAGAGGGGTTAGTGCGTCTGCCTCACAATACGAAGGTCCTGCAGTTCTGGGTTCAAATCCAGGCTCGGGATCTTTCTGTGTGGAGTTTGCATGTTCTCCCCGTGAATGCGTGGGTTCCCTCCGGGTACTCCGGCTTCCTCCCACTTCCAAAGACATGCACCTGGGGATAGGTTGATTGGCAACACTAAATGGTCCCTAGTGTGTGAATGTTGTCTGTCTATCTGTGTTGGCCCTGCGATGAGGTGGCGACTTGTCCAGGGTGTACCCCGCCTTCCGCCCGATTGTAGCTGAGATAGGCGCCAGCGCCCCCCGCGACCCCGAAAGGGAATAAGCGGTAGAAAATGGATGGATGGACCTGTGGGACGTTCCAAATAGGTGTTTGATGAGAATTCGTCAACTTTATCAGTCTTTTTTTTTGGAGACCCCAGACTTTTGAACAACTTAAGCTGTACATCAAGCAAGAATGGGAAATAATTCCACCTGAAAAGCTTAAAAAAAAATGTGTGACCTCAGTTCCCAAACCTTTACTGAGTGTTGTTGGAGGAGTTCAAGTACCTAGGAGTCTTGTTCACGAGTGAGGGAAGAGTGGATCGTGAGATCGACAGGCGGATCGGTGCGGCGTCTTCAGTAATGCGGACGTTGTACCGATCCGTTGTGGTGAAGAAGGAGCTGAGCCGGAAGGCAAAGCTCTCAATTTACCGGTCGATCTACGTTCCCATCCTCACCTATGGTCATGAGCTTTGGGTCATGACCGAAAGGATAAGATCACGGGTACAAGCGGCCCAAATGAGTTTGGGTCTCTCCCTTAGAGATAGGGTGAGAAGCTCTGCCATCCGGGAGGAACTCAAAGTAAAGCCACTGCTCCTCCACATCGAGAGGAGCCAGATGAGGTGGTTCGGGCATCTGGTCAGGATGCCACCCGAACGCCTCCCTAGGGAGGTGTTTAGGGCACGTCCAACCGGTAGGAAGACCCAGGACACGTTGGGAAGACTATGTCTCCCGGCTGGCCTGGGAACGCCTCGGGATCCCCCGGGAAGAGCTAGACGAAGTGGTTGGGGAGAGGGAAGTCTGGGCTTCCCTGCTTAGGCTGCTGCCCCCGCGACCCGACCTCGGATAAGCGGAAGAAGATGGATGGATGGATGTAACACAGTGGTAAAAATGCCACAACTTTTTTGCAATGTGTTGCTGCCATTAGATTTTAAGTTAATAATCATTTGCAAAACAAAATGAAATTTCTCACTTCAAACATTAAATATCTTGTCTTTGCAGACTATTCGATCGGATAGAAGTTGAATTGTATCCTGTTTTTATTTACCATTTACACAACGTTCCAACTTCACTGGTTTTGTAGGTGTTTGTATTCATAACATATACTGAACATTTTGATTGGTTGTTTGATACTTTTATTAGTAGATTGCACAGTACAGTACATATTCCGTACAATTGACCACTAAATAGTAACACCCCAATAAGTTTTTCAACTTGTTTAAGTCGGGGTCCACGTTAATCAATTCATGATTAACATATATTTCTAAAGATAACAAAAACTACTTATTTTTGGTTTCATCTCTTGCATGCATTATAAACAGAAAGCAAATGAGCCCCGACTAACTACAGCTATAAAGATGAACGCCTCCCCCATCCTTGGTGTCTGTCAACATGGTGTCAACTGCTTCTTCCCAATTAGGGCAAATGGGGAGGGGAGCAGACAAAACGTCTGAGTTACAAACGAGTTGTCCCATTTGGCAGCAATAGTTGGGTCATAAGCCTCATGTAAGCAACTATACTCACCTGCTGCTGATAAATGCAAAGAATGGAGATGTCGATGCTTATTGGGGCGCTATTACATGATAGCATGGTTATTTACCAACCCCGTTTCCATATGAGTTGGGAAATTCTGTTAGATGTAAATATAAACAGAATACAATGATTTGCTCATCCTTTTCAACCCATATTCAGTTGAATTCACCACAAAGACAACATACTTTATTTTTTTTTTGCAAATAATAATTAACTTAGAATTTCATGGCTGCAACATGTGCCAAAGTAGTTGGGAAAGGGCATGTTCACCACTGTGTTACATCACCTTTTCTTTTAACAACACTCAATAAACGTTTGGGAACTGAGGAAACTAATTGTTGAAGCTTTGAAAGTGGAATTCTTTCCCATTCTTGTTTCATGTAGAGCTTCAGTCGTTCAACAGTCCGGGGTCTCCGCTGTCGTATTTTACGCTTCGCTTACAGTGGGAGACAGGTTTGGACTGCAGGCGGGCCAGGAAAGTACCCGCACTCTTTTTTTACGAAGCCACGCTACTGTAACACTTGTCTTGCTGAAATAAGCAGGGGCGTCCATGATAACATTGCTTGGATGACAACGTATGTTGTTCCAAAACCTGTATGTACCTTTCAGCATTAATGGTGCCTTCACAGATTTGTAATTTACCCATGCCTTGGGCACTAATGCACCCCCATACCATCACAGATGCTGGCTTTTGAACTTTGTGCCTAGAACAATCCGAATGGTTATTTTCCTCTTTGTTCCGGAGGACACCACGTCCACAGTTTCCAAATATAATTTGAAATGTGGACTCGTCCTCTCCAAGGTTTCTCATAGACATCCCACTGGCTTGTGAGTTTTTCCTTGCCCTTATGTGGGATATGAGCCGAGGATGCCCTTTTTTGACACTTGTGATTTAGGGCTATATAAATAAACATTGATTGATTGATACGTGACTCACTTGGACACAAAACGGACTAGACCAGGGATGCCGGACTGGTTTTCATTGAGGGCCACATGGCAGTTATTGCTGCTATCATAGGGCCGGCTGTGAATTTGCCGCTGGATTTCTTTATTAATTATATAAATTGTTTTAAATAGACGGTTGATTTTACGGTAAAATTTTACTGTAAAATAGTGGGGGGTTTTTTTTGTTTTTTTTACAATATTTTACGGTAAATGGAAAAACAATACCACTGTTTTTTGAGGGGGTTTTCACAGAAAAAGCTGGCAGCATAGTTGCCAGAATTTCTGTGTTATATTGACTTTGGTTTTTTTACAACATCTATCCATCCATTTCCTACCGCTTATTCCCTGTGGGGTGGCGGGGGGCGCTGGAGCCCGTCTCAGCTACAATCGGGCGGAAGGCAGGGTACACCCTGGTCGCCACCTCATCACAGGGCCAACACAGATAGACTGACAACATTCACACACTAGGACTAAATTAGTGTTGCCAATCAACCTATCCCCAGGTGCATGTTTTTAGAGGTGGGAGAACATGCAAACTCCACACAGAAGCTTTAAAGTGTCAAACTATGGCTCGAGGGCTGAATTTGGCCCACCGTGTAATTTAATTTGGCCCTTGAGGCAATAATAAATTAACATTAGAGCATTCTCATACTTGCCAACCTCCCGATTTTTCCAGAAGAATCCCGATTTTTAGTGCATCCTCTACATCAGGGGTGCCCACACTTTTTCTGCGGGCGAGCTACTTTTCAATTGACCAACTCGAGGGGATCTACCTCATTTATATATATCATTTATATTTATTTATTTATGAAAGAGACCTTTTTGTAAACAAGTTAAATGTGTTTAATGATAATACAAGCATGTGTAACACATATAGATGTCTTTCTTTCACGAAGACAAGAATATAAGTTGGTGTATTACCTGATTCTGATGACTTGCATTGATTGGAATCAGACAGTAATGATGATAACGCCCACATTTTCAAACGGAGGAGAAAAAAAGTTGTCCTTTCTGTACAATACCACATGAAAGTGGTTGGTTTTTGGCATCTAATTCATCCAGCTTCCATACACTTTACAAGAAAAACATTGGCGGCAAATTCCGTAGCTTGCTTGATTGACATTCACGGCACCCGAGGGTCTTGTGAGATGACGCTGGCTGCTGCAAGTTCATTATTATGAAAAAATGATAGAGAGGAAGGCGAGAAACACTTTTTATTTCAACAGACTTTCGCGCCGTCCCTTCCGTCAAAACTCTAAAGGCCGACTGCACATTTCCTATCTTCACAATAAAAGCCCTGCTTCATGCTGCCTGCGCTAACAAAATAAGAGTCTCGGAAAGCTGGCGTGCACAAGTGATGTGCACGCCAGCTTTCTGAGGGATCGCTTCTGCACGCCAGTTTTCCGAGACTCTGTATTTAGTTAGCGCAGGCAGCATGAAGCAGGGCTTTTATTGTGAAGATAGGAAATGTGCAGTCGGCCTTTAGAGTTTTGACAGAAGGTACGGCGCGAGAGTCTGTTGAAATAAAAAGTGTTTCTCGCCTTCCTCTCGGTCATATTTTCATAATAATGATCTTGCAGCAGCCAGCGTCATCTCACAAGACCCTCCGGTACCGTGAATGTCATTTAAGTGACGTCTTGGTGAAGGTTGATGATCACTCATTTTTAGGTCTATTTTTTTTAAAGGCCTGGCTGGAGAGCGACTGACACACCCCCCGCGGTCGACTGGTAGCTCGCGATCGACGTAATGGGCACCCCTGCTCTACAACCTGTCGTCACGTCCGCTTTTCCTCCATACAAACAGCGTGCCGGCCCAGTCCCGTAATATATGAGGCTTCTACACACACACACACACAGACAGACACACACACACACACACACACACACACACACAAGAGAATGCAAAGCATACTTGGTCAACAGCCATACAGGTCACACTGAGGGTGGCCGTATAAACAACTTTAACACTGTTACACCACACTGTGAACCCACACCAAACAAGAATGACAAACACATTTCGGGAGAACATCCGCACTGTAACACAACATAAACACAAAAGTACAAATACCCCAAATCCCTTGCAGCACTAACTCTTCAATGACGCTACAATATACGCCCCCGCTACCAACAAAACTCGATTTTACATGTCACTATAAAGTTATATAAGCCTTGCCTGTTCAATATTCAATGCAAAACTTGTTTGGGTCCCTATTAAAAGGTTAAGTTGTTCAACTTTGGCCCGCGGCTTTGTTCAGTTTAGAATTTTGGCCCACTCTGTATCTGAGTTTGACACCCCTGCTTTAATGGAACCCCACCCGGACAGCCCCGCAAAAGAGGACATGTCTGGGGTAAAGAGGACGTGTGGTCAGTCTACATTAGCTTGGTGATGTCACAAATGACTTCAGGGGCCAGCTGTCTCAGCAGAAGCCTTCCCGTCCTCCTTTCATGTGTGCAGTGACAGCTTGACACACCCGTCAAACAACCGCCGCACCAACACACTCCTTCACCCTCCGCAGGCGTCACAAATGTCATCAAAAAATGTCTCCCCTCCCGCGGTCATGATGACTAGATCAAAGAAGTTCCGCGACAGACAGACTCACACGCTCATGTCTTTTTGAGGAGGAGCTACACCTCCTTTTCTCTGCTTCTTGTCTGTTGTTGTTGTTGTTGTTGTTATGTTACTAATAGATGACAGGCGGCCATGAGGGGAATAGGGAAGGACGTCCAGGCGGTGTGGTCTCTGCAGTTTGTCTTCACCGTGTGTGGTTTACAGCCTGAGGCCACACACCACACTAAGGGAAGGAGGGGCTAGTAGTTTACTACCTGGTTAATGAATGTTAGCTACTAGTTTACTACCTGGTTAATGAATGTTAGCTACTAGTTTACTACCTGGTTAATGAATGTTTGCTACTAAGCTACTTCCTGGTCTATGAATGTTAGCTACTAGTTTACTACCTGGTTAATGAATGTTAGTTACTAGTTTACAACCTGGTTAATGAATGTTTGCTACTAGTTTACTACCTGGTTAATGAATGTTAGCTACTAGTTTACAACCTGGTTAATGAATGTTTGCTACTAGTTTACTACCTGGTTAATGAATGTTAGCTAGTAGTTTACTACCTGGTTAATGAATGTTAGCTACTAGTTTACTACCTGGTTAATGAATCTTAGCTACTAAGCTACTTCCTGGTCTATGAATGTTAGCTACTAGTTTACTACCTGGTTAATGAATGTTAGCTACTAGTTTACAACCTGGTTAATGAATGTTTGCTACTAGTTTACTACCTGGTTAATGAATGTTAGCTAGTAGTTTACTACCTGGTTAATGAATGTTAGCTAGTAGTTTACTACCTGGTTAATGAATGTTAGCTAGTAGTTTACTACCTGGTTAATGAATGTTAGCTACTAGTTTACTACCTGGTTAATGAATGTTAGCTACTAGTTTACTACCTGGTTTATGAATGTTAGCTAGTAGTTTACTACCTGGTTAATGAATGTTAGCTACTAGTTTACTACCTGGTTAATGAATCTTAGCTACTAAGCTACTTCCTGGTCTATGAATGTTAGCTACTAGTTTACTACCTGGTTAATGAATGTTAGCTACTAGTTTAAAACCTGGTTAATGAATGTTAGCTACCAGTTTAAAACCTGGTTAATGAATGTTTGCTACTAGTTTACTACCTGGTTAATGAATGTTAGCTAGTAGTTTACTACCTGGTTAATGAATGTTTGCTACTAGTTTACAACCTGGTTAATGAATGTTTGCTACTAAGCTACTTCCTGGTCTATGAATGTTAGCTAGTAGTTTACTACCTGGTTAAAGAATGTTTGCTACTAGGCTACTACCTGGTTAATGAATGTTCGCTACTAAGTTACTTCCTGGTCTATAAATGTTTGCTACTAGGCTACTACCTGGTTAATGAATGTTCGCTACCAAGTTACTTCCTGGTCTATAAATGTTAGCCACTAGGCTACTACCTGGTTAATAAATGTTTGTTACTAAGCTACTTCCTGGTCTATGAATGTTAGCTACCAGTTAACTACCTGGTTAATTAATGATAGCTACTAGTTTACTACCTGGTTAATGAATGTTAGCTACTAGTTTACTACCTGGTTTATGAATGTTAGCTAGTAGTTTACTACCTGGTTAATGAATGTTAGCTACCAGTTTACTACCTGGTTAATGAATGTTAGCTAGTAGTTTACTACCTGGTTAATGAATGTTAGCTACTAGTTTACTACCTGGTTAATGAATGTTAGCTACTAGTTTACTACCTGGTTTATGAATGTTAGCTAGTAGTTTACTACCTGGTTAATGAA
Source organism: Nerophis ophidion (assembly GCF_033978795.1). NCBI lineage: Eukaryota > Metazoa > Chordata > Actinopteri > Syngnathiformes > Syngnathidae > Nerophis > Nerophis ophidion. Next base: position 12,581,701 of record NC_084627.1, on the reverse strand, counting down.
TGTTAGCTACTAGTTTAAAACCTGGTTAATGAATGTTAGCTACTAAGCTACTTCCTGGTCTATGAACGTTAGCTACTAGTTTACTACCTGGTTAATGAATGTTAGCTACTAGTTTAAAACCTGGTTAATGAATGTTAGCTACCAGTTTAAAACCTGGTTAATGAATGTTTGCTACTAGTTTACTACCTGGTTAATGAATGTTAGCTAGTAGTTTACTACCTGGTTAATGAATGTTTGCTACTAGTTTACAACCTGGTTAATGAATGTTTGCTACTAAGCTACTTCCTGGTCTATGAATGTTAGCTAGTAGTTTACTACCTGGTTAAAGAATGTTTGCTACTAGGCTACTACCTGGTTAATGAATGTTCGCTACTAAGTTACTTCCTGGTCTATAAATGTTAGCTACTAGGCTACTACCTGGTTAATAAATGTTTGTTACTAAGCTACTTCCTGGTCTATGAATGTTAGCTACCAGTTTACTACCTGGTTAATGAATGATAGCTAAAGTTTACTACCTGGTTAATGAATGTTACCTTCTAAGCTACTAACTGGTCTATGAATGTTAGCTACTAGTTTACTACCTGGTTAATGAATGTTAGCTAGTAGTTTCCTACCTGGTTAATGAATGTTTGCTACTAGGCTACTACTTGGTTAATGAATGTTCGCTACTAAGTTACTTCCTGGTCTATAAATGTTAGCTACTAGGCTACTACCTGGTTAATAAATGTTTGCTACTAAGCTACTTCCTGGTCTATGAATGTTAGCTAAGTTGCTGGTCTATGAATGTTAGCTACCAGTTTACTACCTGGTTAATGAATGATAGCTACTAGTTTACTACCTGGTTAATGAATGTTACCTTCTAAGCTACTAACTGGTCTATGTTAGCTACCAGTTTACTACCTGGTTAATGAATGTTAGCTAGTAGTTTACTACCTGGTTAATGAATGTTAGCTACTAGTTTACTACCTGGTTAATGAATGTTAGCTACTAGTTTACTACCTGGTTTATGAATGTTAACTAGTAGTTTACTACCTGGTTAATGAATGTTAGCTACTAGTTTACTACCTGGTTAATGAATCTTAGCTACTAAGCTACTTCCTGGTCTATGAATGTTAGCTACTAGTTTACTACCTGGTTAATGAATGTTAGCTACTAGTTTACTACCTGGTTAATGAATGTTAGCTACTAGTTTACTACCTGGTTTATGAATGTTAGCTAGTAGTTTACTACCTGGTTAATGAATGTTAGCTACTAGTTTAAAACCTGGTTAATGAATGTTAGCTACTAAGCTACTTCCTGGTCTATGAATGTTAGCTACTAGTTTACTACCTGGTTAATGAATGTTAGCTACTAGTTTAAAACCTGGTTAATGAATGTTAGCTACCAGTTTAAAACCTGGTTAATGAATGTTTGCTACTAGTTTACTACCTGGTTAATGAATGTTAGCTAGTAGTTTACTACCTGGTTAATGAATGTTTGCTACTAGTTTACAACCTGGTTAATGAATGTTTGCTACTAAGCTACTTCCTGGTCTATGAATGTTAGCTAGTAGTTTACTACCTGGTTAAAGAATGTTTGCTACTAGGCTACTACCTGGTTAATGAATGTTCGCTACTAAGTTACTTCCTGGTCTATAAATGTTAGCTACTAGGCTACTACCTGGTTAATAAATGTTTGTTACTAAGCTACTTCCTGGTCTATGAATGTTAGCTACCAGTTTACTACCTGGTTAATGAATGATAGCTAAAGTTTACTACCTGGTTAATGAATGTTACCTTCTAAGCTACTAACTGGTCTATGAATGTTAGCTACTAGTTTACTACCTGGTTAATGAATGTTAGCTAGTAGTTTCCTACCTGGTTAATGAATGTTTGCTACTAGGCTACTACTTGGTTAATGAATGTTCGCTACTAAGTTACTTCCTGGTCTATAAATGTTAGCTACTAGGCTACTACCTGGTTAATAAATGTTTGCTACTAAGCTACTTCCTGGTCTATGAATGTTAGCTAAGTTGCTGGTCTATGAATGTTAGCTACCAGTTTACTACCTGGTTAATGAATGATAGCTACTAGTTTACTACCTGGTTAATGAATGTTACCTTCTAAGCTACTAACTGGTCTATGTTAGCTACCAGTTTACTACCTGGTTAATGAATGTTAGCTAGTAGTTTACTACCTGGTTAATGAATGTTAGCTACTAGTTTACTACCTGGTTAATGAATGTTAGCTACTAGTTTACTACCTGGTTTATGAATGTTAACTAGTAGTTTACTACCTGGTTAATGAATGTTAGCTACTAGTTTACTACCTGGTTAATGAATCTTAGCTACTAAGCTACTTCCTGGTCTATGAATGTTAGCTACTAGTTTACTACCTGGTTAATGAATGTTAGCTACTAGTTTACTACCTGGTTAATGAATGTTAGCTACTAGTTTACTACCTGGTTTATGAATGTTAGCTAGTAGTTTACTACCTGGTTAATGAATGTTAGCTACTAGTTTAAAACCTGGTTAATGAATGTTAGCTACTAAGCTACTTCCTGGTCTATGAATGTTAGCTACTAGTTTACTACCTGGTTAATGAATGTTAGCTACTAGTTTAAAACCTGGTTAATGAATGTTAGCTACCAGTTTAAAACCTGGTTAATGAATGTTTGCTACTAGTTTACTACCTGGTTAATGAATGTTAGCTAGTAGTTTACTACCTGGTTAATGAATGTTTGCTACTAGTTTACAACCTGGTTAATGAATGTTTGCTACTAAGCTACTTCCTGGTCTATGAATGTTAGCTAGTAGTTTACTACCTGGTTAAAGAATGTTTGCTACTAGGCTACTACCTGGTTAATGAATGTTCGCTACTAAGTTACTTCCTGGTCTATAAATGTTAGCTACTAGGCTACTACCTGGTTAATAAATGTTTGTTACTAAGCTACTTCCTGGTCTATGAATGTTAGCTACCAGTTTACTACCTGGTTAATGAATGATAGCTAAAGTTTACTACCTGGTTAATGAATGTTACCTTCTAAGCTACTAACTGGTCTATGAATGTTAGCTACTAGTTTACTACCTGGTTAATGAATGTTAGCTAGTAGTTTCCTACCTGGTTAATGAATGTTTGCTACTAGGCTACTACTTGGTTAATGAATGTTCGCTACTAAGTTACTTCCTGGTCTATAAATGTTAGCTACTAGGCTACTACCTGGTTAATAAATGTTTGCTACTAAGCTACTTCCTGGTCTATGAATGTTAGCTAAGTTGCTGGTCTATGAATGTTAGCTACCAGTTTACTACCTGGTTAATGAATGATAGCTACTAGTTTACTACCTGGTTAATGAATGTTACCTTCTAAGCTACTAACTGGTCTATGTTAGCTACCAGTTTACTACCTGGTTAATGAATGTTAGCTAGTAGTTTACTACCTGGTTAATGAATGTTAGCTACTAGTTTACTACCTGGTTTATGAATGTTAACTAGTAGTTTACTACCTGGTTAATGAATGTTAGCTACTAGTTTACTACCTGGTTAATGAATCTCAGCTACTAAGCTACTTCCTGGTCTATGAATGTTAGCTACTAGTTTACTACCTGGTTAATGAATCTTAGCTACTAGTTTAAAACCTGGTTAATGAATGTTAGCTACCAGTTTAAAACCTGGTTAATGAATGTTTGCTACTAGTTTACTACCTGGTTAATGAATGTTAGCTAGTAGTTTACTACCTGGTTAATGAATGTTTGCTACTAGTTTACAAGCTGGTTAATGAATGTTTGCTACTAAGCTACTTCCTGGTCTATGAATGTTAGCTAGTAGTTTATTACCTGGTTAAAGAATGTTTGCTACTAGGCTACTACCTGGTTAATGAATGTTCGCTACTAAGTTACTTCCTGGTCTATAAATGTTTGCTACTAGGCTACTACCTGGTTAATGAATGTTTGCTACTAAGTTACTTCCTGGTCTATAAATGTTAGCTACTAGGCTACTACCTGGTTAATAAATGTTTGTTACTAAGCTACTTCCTGGTCTATGAATGTTAGCTACCAGTTTACTACCTGGTTAATGAATGATAGCTACTAGTTTACTACCTGGTTAATGAATGTTACCTTCTAAGCTACTAACTGGTCTATGAATGTTAGCTACTAGTTTACTACCTGGTTAATGAATGTTAGCTAGTAGTTTCCTACCTGGTTAATGAATGTTTGCTACTAGGCTACTACTTGGTTAATGAATGTTCGCTACTAAGTTACTTCCTGGTCTATAAATGTTAGCTACTAGGCTACTACCTGGTTAATAAATGTTTGCTACTAAGCTACTTCCTGGTCTATGAATGTTAGCTAAGTTGCTGGTCTATGAATGTTAGCTACCAGTTTACTACCTGGTTAATGAATGATAGCTACTAGTTTACTACCTGGTTAATGAATGTTACCTTCTAAGCTACTAACTGGTCTATGTTAGCTACCAGTTTACTACCTGGTTAATGAATGTTAGCTAGTAGTTTACTACCTGGTTAATGAATGTTACCTTCTAAGCTACTTCCTGGTCTATGAATGTTAGCTACCAGATTACTACCTGGTTAATGAATGTTAGCTAGTAGTTTACTACCTGGTTAATGAATGTTAGCTACTAGTTTACAACCTGGTTAATGAATGTTTGCTACTAAGCTACTTCCTGGTCTATGAACGTTAGCTACTAGTTTACTGCCTGGTTAATGAATGTTAGCTAGTAGTTTACTACCTGGTTAATGAATGTTCGCTACTAATCTACTTCCTGGTCTATGAATGTTAACGAGTACTTTACTACCTGGTTAATTAATGTTAGCTAGTAGTTTACTACCTGGTTAAAGAATGTTTGCTACTAGGCTACTACCTGGTTAATGAATGTTCGCTACTAAGTTACTTCCTGGTCTATAAATGTTAGCTACTAGGCTACTACCTGGTTAATAAATTTTTGCTACTAAGCTACTTCCTGGTCTATGAATGTTAGCTACTAGTTTACTACCTGGTTAATGAACGTTAGCTACTAAGTTACTGGTCTATGAATTTTAGCTACTAGTTTACTACCTGGTTAATGAATGTTACCTTTTAAGCTACTAACTGGTCTATGAATGTTAGCTACCAGTTTACTACCTGGTTAATGAATGTTAGCTATTAGTTTACTACCTGGTTAATGAATGTTAGCTACTAATTTACGACCTGGTTAATGAATGTTAGCTACTTGTTTACGACCTCGTTAATGAGTGTTTGGAACTACGCTACTTCTTGGTCTATAAATGTTAGCTACTAGTTTACTACCTGGTTAATGAATGTTCGCTACTAAGCTACTTCCTGGTCTATGAATGTCAGCTACTAGTTTACTACCTGGTTAATGAATGTTAGCTACTAAATTACTACCTGGTTAATGAATGTTAGCTACTAGTTTACTACCTGGTTAATGAATGTTAGCTACTAGCTTATTACCTGGTTAATGAATGTTAGCTAGTAGTTTACTACCTGGTTAATGAATGTTAGCTACTAGTTTACTACCTGGTTAATGAATGTTAGCTACTAGTTTCCGACCTGGTTAATGAATGTTTGGAACTACGCTACTTCCTGGTCTATAAATGTTAGCTACTATTTTACTACCTGGTTAATGAATGTTTGCTACTAAGCTACTTCCTGGTCTATGAATGTTAGGTACTAGTTTATTACCTGGTTAATGAATGTTAGCTACTAATTTACTACCTGGTTAATGAATGTTAGCTACTAGTTTCCGACCTGGTTAATGAATGTTTGGAACTACGCTACTTCTTGGTCTATAAATTTTAGCTACTATTTTACTACCTGGTTAATGAATGTTTGCTACTAAGCTACTTCCTGGTCTATGAATGTTAGGTACTAGTTTATTACCTGGTTAATGAATGTTAGCTACTAATTTACTACCTGGTTAATGAATGTTAGCTACTAGCTTATTACCTGGTTAATGAATGTTAGCAACTAGCTTATTACCTGGTCAGGGAATGTTAGCTACTAGTTTACGACCTGGTTAATGAATGTTTGGAGCTATGCTACTTCCTGGTCAATGAATGTTAGCTACTAGCTTATTACCTGGTTAATGAATGTTAGCTACTAGTTTATGACCTGGTTAATGAATGTTAGGCACTTGTTTACGACCTCGTTAATGAGTGTTTGGAGCTACGCTACTTCCTGGTCTATAAATGTTAACTACTAGTTTACTACCTGGTTAATGAATGTTCGCTACTAAGCTAATTCCTGGTCTATGAATGTTAGCTACTAGTTTACTACCTGGTTAATGAATGTTAGTTACTAATTTACTACATGGTTGATGAATGCTAGCTACTAGTTTACTACCTGGTTAATGAATGTTAGCTACTAGCTTATTACCTGGTTAATGAATGTTAGTTACTAGTTTATTACCAGGTTAATGAATGTTAGCTACTAGTTTACTACCTGGTTAATGAATGTTAGCTACTAGTTTACGACCTGGTTAATGAATGTTTGGAACTTCGCTACTTCCTGGTCTATAAATGTTAGCTACTAGTTTACTACCTGGTTAATGAATGTTTGCTACTAAGCTACTTCCTGGTCTATGAATGTTAGCTACTAGTTTACTACCTGGTTAATGAATGTTAGCTACTAATTTACTACCTGGTTAATGATTGATTGATTGATTGATTGATACTTTTATTAGTAGATTGCACAGTACAGTACATATTCCGTACAATTGACCACTAAATGGTAACACCCGAATAAGTTTTTCAACTTGTTTAAGTCGGGGTCCACGTTAATCAATTCATTGTAGAGCATGAATGTTAGTTACTAATTTACTACATGGTTGATGAATGCTAGCTACTAGTTTACTACCTGGTTAACGAATGTTAGCTACTAGCTTATTACCTGGTTAATGCATGTTAGTTATTAGTTTATTACCTGGTTAATGAATGTTAGCTACTAGCTTATTACCTGGTTAATGAATGTTAGCTACTAGTTTACGACCTGGTTAATGAATGTTACCTTCTAAGCTACTAACTGGTCTATGTTAGCTACCAGTTTACTACCTGGTTAATGAATGTTAGCTACTAGTTTACGACCTGGTTAATGAATGTTACCTTCTAAGCTACTAACTGGTCTATGTTAGCTACCAGTTTACTACCTGGTTAATGAATGTTAGCTAGTAGTTTACTACCTGATTAATGAATGTTACCTTCTAAGCTACTTCCTGGTCTATGAATGTTAGCTACCAGTTTACTACCTGGTTAATGAATGTAAGCTAGTAGTTTACTACTTGGTTAATGAATGTTAGCTACTAGTTTACAACCTCGTTAATGAATGTTTGCTACTAAGCTAATTCCTGGTCTATGAATGTTAGCTACTAGTTTACTACCTGGTTAATGAATGTTAGTTACTAATTTACTACATGGTTGATGAATGCTAGCTACTAGTTTACTACCTGGTTAATGAATGTTAGCTACTAGCTTATTACCTGGTTAATGGATGTTAGTTAGTACTTTATGTTAGGTTAATGAATGATAGCTACTAGTTTACTACCTGGTTAATGAATGTTAGCTACTAGTTTACGACCTGGTTAATGAATGTTTGGAACTACGCTACTTCCTGGTCTATAAATGTTAGCTACTAGTTTACTACCTGGTTAATGAATGTTTGCTACTAAGCTACTTCCTGGTCTATGAATGTTAGCTACTAGTTTACTACCTGGTTAATGAATGTTAGCTACTAATTTACTACCTGGTTAATGAATGTTAGCTACTAGTTTACTACCTGGTTAATGAATGTTTGCTACTAGCTTATTAACTGGTTAATGAATGTTAGCTACTAGTTTACGACCTGGTTAATGAATGTTTGCTACTAGCTTATTAACTGGTTAATGAATGTTAGCTACTAGTTTACGACCTGGTTAAAGAATGTTTGGAGCTACGCTACTTCCTGGTCTGTGAATGTTAGCTACTAGTTTACTACCTGGTTAATGATTGTTAGCTTCTAGGTTAATTCCTGATGCATGAATATTAGCTACTAGGTTATTATTTGTTTTGGAATTGTGCACGGTACCAATTTTGATTGCGCCAAACAGAGAATGTTTCCATTGTGACTCAAACGGCAAAAAGAGGGCAATAAACAATGACTCTAGTTCTACAGTTCTAAAAATAGTCACGGGAGCATCAATGGCAGTCAGAGCAAAGACTTTATAATGAGAGGAAGATGACTTGGCCGCGTGGAGGAAGGGATCAGCGGTCAGGGATGGAGATTGTTGAGTGATACACTAGTTGTGTCTAAAGGTCGGCGGCCTGGCGCCACTGTTTTGCTGCTCTGCTGACGGACTGAGCGTGTTGTGGACTGAGCCCGACCACCTGGGACTGAGCAGCAGTAGTAGTCTAGAACCAAGTCACATTTGCAGTATTGTTATTTTGTGCATGGATATTGAATCGTTTGTCCGTGTATGATATTTGTTTAGTCTTAAGGCTGCTGTCAGACATGTTTACATAATAAATGAATGATAATATTGTTTTGATTTATTACAGGTGATTCGGTGGTTGAACCTGCATGTCGGAACATGACCATGAGGTAGATAGCATCAATGAAGAAGAGCCTTTTTGGCCCCCAGCAGAGTGCTCAGGTACCACCACGACTCTTCAGTTTATATTGAAACGGACCCGTCATGACTTGTTGGTGGCTGACTGCTCTGCAAACTATGAACTTTTATGGCTTTAGGCAGAACAACAAAGCTTCCACTAAGTACTATTTGATAACATGAATACAATGACAAATCAAATAACAATGTTATTTGGTGTATATATGTATATGTATATGTATATATATATGTATATGTATAATATAGGTATATGTATATATATGTATAATATATGTATATGTATGTATATATAATATATATATATGTATAATATATGTATATGTATATATATGTATAATATATGTATATGTATATGTATAATATATATGTATATGTATATATATATGTATAATATGTATATATATATATATATATGTATTGATATGTATTATATATGTATATATATGTATGATATATATATATGTGTGTGTATATATATATATATATATATGCATATATGTATATGTGTATATATATATTTATATATACACATATATATGTATTGGTATGTATAATATATATATGTATAATATAGGTATATGTATATATATGTATAATATATGTATATGTATGTATATATAATATATATATATATGTATAATATATGTATATGTATATATATATATGTATAATATATATGTATATA
>NC_084627.1:12472420-12569920 GCF_033978795.1 Nerophis ophidion | reverse complement strand
CGTGGTGCTCCTCAACATGTACGCCAGCGTCTTCTGCCTCACCTGCATGAGCTTCGACCGCTACCTGGCCATCGTGCACTCCCTGTCCAGCACGCAGCTGCGCACCCGCGGCCACATGCGCGGCTCCCTGGCCGCCATCTGGATCATCTCGGGGCTGCTCGCCGCGCCCACCCTTATATTCCGCACCACCAGGCACGACCCGGCCAGCAACCGCACCTCCTGCGCCATGGACTTCGCGCTGGTGATGAGCAACAAGCAGCAGGAGAACTTGTGGATCGCCGGGCTGAGCATCTCCTCGTCGGCGCTGGGCTTCCTGCTGCCCTTCCTGGCCATGATGGTCTGCTACGGCTTCATCGGCTGCACCGTCACGCGTCATTTCAACACGCTGCGCAAGGAGGACCAGCGCAAGAGGCGGCTGCTGAAGATCATCACCACGCTGGTGGTGGTCTTCGCCGCCTGCTGGATCCCCTTCCACGTGGTGAAGAGCGCCGACGCCCTCTCCTACCTGGACCTCTTCCCCGCCACCTGCGCCTTCCTGCGCTTCCTCCTCCTGGCCCACCCGTACGCCACCTGCCTGGCCTACGTCAACAGCTGCCTCAACCCCTTCCTCTACGCCTTCTTCGACCTGCGCTTCCGCTCGCAGTGCCTCTGCCTGCTCCACCTCAAGAAGTCCTTGCACGCCAGCCCCGCCGGCTCCTTGTCCTCCCAGAAGACGGAGGCCCAGTCCCTCGCCACCAAGGTCTAACTAACTGAGTTGGCGCGGGGGTTTTCGCGGCCTGCCGGACTGCTCGCAACAGGCCCGTGACTCGAGGGCGCCACGGCCTCGGAAAAGGACCGATCGTCAAGTAACAAAACTGCAAAAAAGGAAAACGCGTCCTTCATTTGACGGCTTCCTTTTTTGTGTTGACCTCGTGTTTGTTGTTAAGCACTTGAGGTGTGACGGCCGCTTGGTGTGTGTGTGTTTGTGTGTGTGTGTGTGTTCTTGGATTTCTGGCATTCTTGAGACATGAAGAAGGAAAAGTAGCATCCATATGTGGACCGGTGAACAAGTTAGGACATAAATCATGGTCCCAATGCGGATAACTATCACATCTAATAGAACATCTAATGTCTCATTTGCACCCCTGCTGGTGAAGATTAGGGTGGTCCCAAAAAGGACGGATTTTTCAAATTGACTACGTCGGTTTTAAAAGTGCTCAACCTCTGAGCAACATATGAAATAACAAGTGTCTGTAAAAAAATTGGGCCAAAATTAATAATGAAGAAATATGTATATAGAGACGTGCTGTAATAAGTAAAATAATGAAGATTACAAACAAAAAAATCCAACAACAACAAAAAAATAACTAAAAGCAGTCATTTTCTCGCAATGTGTCGACTTTTTCCTTAAAAAAATCGGGAACAATTTCTCATGTTCTTTCTGTTTCCGTAATATCGCTATATTTTCTCGTAAAATTATTACTTTGTTAATGCAAAACGGTTACGTTGGTCATATAAAATTCCGACTTTTATCGCAATGTTGCCAATTTTTTTTGTTTTTCTAGCAAAAAAGTAAAATTCAGATTATTATTATAATACCGCCAACATTTTTAAGTTTTCCTGTGAAAGGAAAATGACGACTCTTTTCATGAAATTGCCCACATCTTGTAAAATTGCGACTGTCGAGTAAAGTATTGCACAAATGTTCAGGGTTTTTTTTTTGTAAAATTTGGACTCGCGTTGAGCAAAATGACAACTTTTGTTACAATACTAGCAAAATTTGATGTTTTTCTTGTTAAATTGTGACCTTTTTCTTGTGAAATTCCAACTCATTTTTTATATTTGCTTAGTATGTATATATTATTGATGTTGTAAATACACTTCTTTGTTTATCTACAAAGGGTGGTCCTAAAGAGGATTTTGGAGGTTTCAAGAAGGTAACAAATACAAGAATGTGTGCGTGTGTGCGTGTGTGTGTGTGTTAGGTGTCGTAAGCAGAGACGAGGGTCCTGGGGAGGAAGGGAGACCAGACAGACAGACAGATGGCAGCTGACAAATGTTTTCAGACTAGCCCAATTAAAAGGTGACTAGTTTGACAGCGCGTGTGTGTGTGTGTGTGTGTGTGTGTGTGTGTGTGTGTGTGTGTGTGTGTGTGTGTGTGTGTGTGTGTGTGTGTGTGTGTGTGTGTGTGTGTGTGTGTGTGTGTGTGTGTGTGTGTGTGTGTGTGTGTGTGTGTGTGTGTGTGTGTGTGTGTGTGTGTGTGTGTGTGTGTGTGTGTGTGTGTGTGTGTGTGTGTGTGTGTGTGTGTGTGTGTGTGTGTGTGTGTGTGTGTGTGTGTGTGTGTGTGTGTGTGTGTGTGTGTGTGTGTGTGTGTGTGTGTGTGTGTGTGTGTGTGTGTGTGTGTGTGTGTGTGTGTGTGTGTGTGTGTGTGTGTGTGTGTGTGTGTGTGTGTGTGTGTGTGTGTGTGTGTGTGTTTTGGCAATGCCTACTTAATGGGGACATCGCTCTGTTTACACACCTTCAGGGGACTTCAGACGGTATGGGGACCAAAAAACAGGTGCCCAAAAGGAAAACCTTTTTAAATGATAGTCAGATCCATTCTGAAGATGCCTGAGTGATTTTTAAGCTTTGGCTCATAAAATATGTTTATTGGAAAGTAAACATGTTTAATATCTAATTTGAACTTTTTTTTTTTAAAAAAAGGTCCTCAGTAGTCACGAACAAATGTGTGTGTATTATGCAAAATGATTTCCCCAGGGTCCCCAGTAAGAATGATCAGCACATTACTTCATCAATCCAGAGATTTAAAGACGTGTATGAGCTAACTGGGCAGTGGCCATTTTAAAAAAAAATTTTAATGCTTCCACAACCTGTAGAAAGGGTGGTCCCCACAAGTCATGAACAAAAACATGGTCCCCATTCCAAATGATAACCTGTGTGTTCGTTTGCATGTGCGTTTGTGTGTATGACTGAAGTATATTTTGTACATATTTTGTTTGGAGGATTTGTACTTGTATGTCTATGATTTGTAATAAAAAAAACAGAAAACAGAATGAAATATCCTCTCCACTGTTGATGTGTTTTCCCCCTGCAGAATGTTTGCTTCTTCCTGTGGACGCATTGCTGAGGGGCGGCGGTGGTCCTGCCATTGTGTTGCCGAGGGTTTCCAAATCAAAGTGTGCAGGAAATGCATGTTGGGACTGTCGTTTCCGCCTTCCTTCTCCCCGGTAAAGTCCTATTTAGTGTCCGAATTAGATGGATGAATGAATGTGGACGGTATTGAGCTTCTTAAAGACGTAATCAGGAACAGCAGGGAGACAGAAGGTCCCAGCCCGCCTAATCCGGGTTGACTGGTTTCTTTAGAAGAAGAGTCGACTTGTCCGTTTACGCCTGAATCAGCGCGTTGGCATCACGAAGACACATCGCGGCTCAGAAGGTCACAGGTGGAGAGTTACTTGAATTATAACACAGCTGCAGCTAACCATTATTTGCATAGTCCACTAGTCAGCCATTCTTCTTTGGACCGGTCCAAGGACTAAACTATTCAGTGGCCTAGTGGCCCTGACATCGTTGGGTTGTTAGTTCAAACCCTGGCCGAGTCATACCAAAGACTATAAAAAATGGGAGCCATTACCTCCCTGCTTGGCACTCAGCATCAAGGGTTCGGAATTGGGGGTTAAATCACCAAAAATGATTCCCGCTCACTGTGATTAATCATGATTAATCCAAATTGAAAAATGAAAATGTCATTATTTGTTTAAATTATCATCCAAATATTGGGGGGGGGGGTTCATTTAAATTATGCTCGCGGGCAAACACCTGTGATTAATCTTGATTAATCAGAATTCAAGGGTGTTATCTGACTTTTTCAATTAATTACCTGAATATTGGGGTCTTTTTTTATCCATCCATCCATTTTCTGCCGCTGTGGTTGATTATAATTAATCAGAATTCAAAAGTGTAATTAATCTTATTTAAAAATAATCACCCGAAGATTTGGGCCTTTTTAAAATGAATTGAAATCATGCAAACATGTAAATAACCTGTGATTAATCATGATTAATCCAAATTGGAAAATGTGATTATGTGTTAAAATTATCATCCAAATATTGGGGGGGGGGTTCATTTAAATTATGCTCGCGGGCAAACACCTGTGATTAATCTTGATTAATCAGAATTCAAGGGTGTTATCTGACTTTTTCAATTAATTACCTGAATATTGGGGTCTTTTTTTATCCATCCATCCATTTTCTGCCGCTGTGGTTGATTATAATTAATCAGAATTCAAAAGTGTAATTAATCTTATTTAAAAATAATCACCCGAAGATTTGGGCCTTTTTAAAATGAATTGAAATCATGCAAACATGTAAATAACCTGTGATTAATCATAATTAATCCAAATTGGAAAATGTGATTATGTGTTAAAATTATCATCCAAATATTGGGGGGGGGTTCATTTAAATTATGCTCGCGGGCAAACACCTGTGATTAATCTTGATTAATCAGAATTCAAGGGTGTAATCTGACTTTTTCAATTAATTACCCGAATATCGGGGTCTTTTTTTATCCATCCATCCATTTTCTGCCGCTTATTCCCTTTGGGGTCGCGGGGGGCGCTAGTGCCTATCTCAGCTACATTCGGGCGGAAGGCGGGGTGCACCCTAGACAAGTCGCCACCTCATCGCAGGGCTGGGTCTTTTTTTAATTAATGTAAATTATTCATTTGGGTAACAATCTGTGATTATTAATTATTAATCCAAATTCTAAAGGGGAAATAATCATATTTTTTAAAGGAATCTCCCAAATATTGGGGTCTTTTTAAAATAATTTGAATAATGTAAATACTTTTTGATTAATCATGATTAATCCTTATAGAAAAATTAAAATGTGATTATTTGGGGTATTTTTAAAATTAATTTTAAATGATGCAAGTGGGTAATCTGTGATTATTGATAATTAATCCAAATTCAAAATGGGAATAAATCTGAATTCATTTTTTTTAATGAATCACCCACTCATCTGTGGTTGATTATGATTAATCAGAATTCAAAAGTGTAATTAATTTTATTAAAAAATAATCACCCGAAGATTTGGGTCTTTTTAAAATGAATTGAAATCATGCAAACATGTAAATAACCTGTGATTAATCATGATTAATCCAAATTGGAAAATGTGATTATGTGTTAAAATTATCATCCAAATATTGGTTGGGGGGGGAATATTTCATTTAAATTATGCTCGCGGGCAAACACCTGTGATTAATCTTGATTAATCAGAATTCAAGGGTGTAATCTGACTTTTTCAATTAATTACCCGAATATTGGGGTCTTTTTTTATCCATCCATCCATTTTCTGCCGCTTATTCCCTTTGGGGTCGCGGGGGGCGCCGGTGCCTATCTCAGCTACAATCGGGCGGAAGGCGGGGTGCACCCTAGACAAGTCGCCACCTCATCGCAGGGCTGGGTCTTTTTTTAATTAATGTAAATTATGCATTTGGGTAACAATCTGTGATTATTAATTATTAATCCAAATTCTAAAGGGAAAATAATCATATTTTTTAAAGGAATCTCCCAATTATTGGGGTCTTTTTAAAATAATTTGAATAATGTAAATACTTTGTGATTAATCGTTATAGAAAAATTAAAATGTGATTATTTGGGGTATTTTTAAAATTAATTTTAAATTATGCAAGTGGGTAATCTGTGATTTTTGGTAATTAATCCAAATTCAAAGTGGGAATAAATCTGAATTATTATTTTTTTTATGAATCACCCACTCATCTGTGGTTGATTATAATTAATCAGAATTCAAAAGTGTAATTAATCTTATTTAAAAATAATCACCCAAATATTTGGGTCTTTTTTAAATGAATTGAAATCATGCAAACATGTAAATAACCTGTGATTAATCATGATTAATCCAAATTGGAAAATGTGATTATGTGTTAAAATTATCATCCAAATATTTGGGGGGGGGGTTGAGTTCATTTAAATTATGCTAGCGGGCAAACACCTGTGATTAATCATGATTAATCAGAATTCAAAGATGGAATCTGATTTTTTTTATTAATCATCCAAATATTGTTTGTTTTTTAATTAATCATGCATGTTGGTAATAACCTGTGATTATTAATTATTCATCCAAATTCTAAAGGGGAATCAATCTAATTTTTAAGGAATCTCCCAAATATTTGGGTCTTTTTTAAATCATTTGAATAATGTAAATAACGTGTGATTAATCGTGATTAATCCATATTGGAAAATGTGATTATTTTTTTCAATTATCATCCAAATATTGAGGGGGGGGGTTGAGTTAATTAAAATTATGCCAATGGACAAAACTCCGGTGATTAATCATGATTAATCAGAATTCAAGAGTGTAATTAATCTGATTTTTTTTATTAATCAACCAAATATTGGGGTAATTTTAAAATTAATTTAGATTATGTAAGTGGGTAATAACCTGTGATTATTAATAATAATTCCAAATGGAAATAAATCTGATTTTATTTTTATGAATCACCCAAATATTGGGGTGTTTGACTTCATTTAAATAAATATTGGGGACCTTTTTCAAATGCATTTAAATTATGCAAACAAGTAAATAACCTGTGATTAATCATGATTAATCCAAATTGAAAAATGAAAATGTGATTATTTGTTTAAATGATCATCCAAATAATAGGGGGAGGGGTTTGAGTTCATTTAAATTGTGCTAGTGGGCAAACACCTGTGATTAATCATGATTAATCAGAATTCAAAAGTGTAATTATTTTTTTTTTTATTAATCATCCAAATATCGGGGTCTTTTTTTAAATGTAAATTATGCATGTGGGTAATAAATTGTGATTATTAATTATTATCCACATTCTAAAGGGGAATTAATCCGATTTTTTTAAAGTAATCTCCCACATATTGGGGTCTTCTTAAAATCATTTTAATACTGTAAATAACTTGTGATCAATCATGATTAATCCATGTTGAAAAATTAAATTTTTTTATATATCCTTCAAATATTGGGCAGTTTTTGAGTTCATTTCAATTATGGAAGCGGGCAAAAACCTGTGATTAATTATAATTAGAGTTTGAAGGTGTAATTCAGGGGTAGGGAACCTATGGCTCTAGAGTCAGATGTGGCTCTTTTGATGACCGCATCTGGTTCTCGGATAAATCTCAGCTGACATTGCTCAGCACGATAAATAATGAGTAATTCCACTTGTAATAAAAAATAACGTTCAAAATATAAAACATTCTCATGCATTTTTATGTTCAAGAAGTTGCGTTAATGGTAAAAGGTAACCGACATGAGAGCCTTTTCCAGGGTTAAAATATTTTTTTATTTTTCAATAAGTCTCTTAGTTGCTTTCCAGCATTTGTCTTTTTCTCTTTCCTTCTCGCTCTCTCCTGGCTGCTGCTTATAAACAGAGTGACAAGTGATTAGAAAACAAGGCCCAGCTGGGCCATCTACGCACCTGTCGCTGATTTCGAGCTCAGCCCTGGCAACACCCCGCTTCGCTGCAGGCCCACAGGCCACGCCCCCCTCCACAGTTAGCTTCAGAATAACAATGTTATTACAAAGAATAAGAGACCTATTATACTCTACAAATGTTGGTCTTACTTTAAAATGCACGCGTTGAGTTGTGTTCAGTGTTGAAAAAAATATTATACGGCTCTTACGGAAATACATTTTAAAAATATTTGGCTTCTTGGCTCTCTATGCCAAAAAGGTTCCCGACCCCTGGTGTAATTAATCTGATTTCGACAACAATCCTCCAAATATTAGGGTCTTTTTAACAAATAACATTTTTATTATGCAAGCCTGTGATTAAACATGATTAATCTAAATTTCAAAGGTGTGATTTATCTCATTTTAAAAAGTGTCATTTCACTGCACTAATAAACACGTTCTAAAATAGTTATATAGTGTTACAAACAAAACAATATTCATTTGTTTCTTTAGAATAATGTGTCAATTTGAAAATTACCTCAAAAATATCAATCAATCAATCAATGTTTACTTATATAGCCCTAAATCACTAGTGTCTCAAAGGGCTGCACAAACCACCACGACATCCTCGGTAGGCCCACATAAGGGCAAGGAAAACTCACACCCAGTGGGACGTCGGTGACAATGATGACTATGAGAACCTTGGAGAGGAGGAAAGCAATGGATGTCGAGCGGGTCTAACATGATACTGTGAAAGTTCAATCCATAATGGATCCAACACAGTCGCGAGAGTCCAGTCCAAAGCGGATCCAACACAGCAGCGAGAGTCCCGTTCACAGCGGAGCCAGCAGGAAACCATCCCAAGCGGAGGCGGATCAGCAGCGCAGAGATGTCCCCAGCTGATACACAGGCGAGCAGTACATGGCCACCGGATCGGACCGGACCCCCTCCACAAGGGAGAGTGGGACATAGAAGAAAAAGAAAAGAAACGGCAGATCAACTGGTCTAAAAAGGGAGTCTATTTAAAGGCTAGAGTATACAAATGAGTTTTAAGGTGAGACTTAAATGCTTCTACTGAGGTGGCATCTCGAACTGTTACCGGGAGGGCATTCCAGAGTACTGGAGCCTGAAATGAAAAAGCTCTATAGCCCGCAGACTTTTTTTGGGCTTTGGGAATCACTAATAAGCCGGAGTCCTTTGAATGCAGATTTCTTGCCGGGACATATGGTACAATAAAATCGCCAAGATAGGATGGAGCTAGACCGTGTAGTATTTTATACGTAAGTAGTAAAACCTTAAAGTCACATCTTAAGTGCACAGGAAGCCAGTACAGGCGTAATATGATCAAACTTTCTTGTTCTTGTCAAAAGTCTAGCAGCCGCGTTTTGTACCAACTGTAATCTTTTAATGCTAGACATGGGGAGACCCGAAAATAATACGTTACAGTAGTCGAGACGAGACGTAACAAACGCATGGATAATGATCTCAGCGTCTTTAGTGGACAAAATGGAGCGAATTTTAGCGATATTACGGAGATGAAAGAAGGCCGTTTTAGTAACGCTTTTAATGTGTGCCTCAAAGGAGAGAGTTGGGTTGAAGATAATATCCAGATTCTTTACCGAGTCACCTTGTTTAATTGTTTGGTTGTCAAATGTTAGAGTTGTATTATTAAATAGAGGTCGGTGTCTAGCAGGACCGATAATCAGCATTTCCGTTTTTTTGGCGTTGAGTTGCAAAAAGTTAGCGGACATCCATTGTTTAATTTCATTAAGACACGCCTCCAGCTGACTACAATCCGGCGTGTTGGTCAGCTTTAGGGGCATGAAATAACATTTCAAGATGTAAGTAGACAAATAACAGAGCAAAAAAAATGCATTTTTCAAACTGATACTGAAAAAAAAAACACTTAAACTGCATTATTCTCTTTTGGAAGAACATGAAACTTAACCGTGATCCATTTATTTATTAGCATGTATTGCGTCAATATGAATTGATGAATCCACGTATTGAAGATCTATCCAGTCAGGAGAAGAACTTCTCAGTTACAGTAAAGTTCAACAAATTCCCTCAGGGGTCGTCTGCTTTTATTGCTGAGGCGCGTTTTAGTGATATTTCACAAAAAAAAAAAGACCCCTCGCCAAGGTGTCCCTGACCTTTTCTGCATCAAAGCCTGCTGGGTAATTTAATCACCAGAGATCGTTTGCACTCAGGTTTTATGGCGCTTGGGAGCTCACATGACTTGCTTATGTTACCAAAGAACAACATTTCGAGGTGTGTTCAAACTGTAAAGCTTTGATTTTAACCTCTTTGATGCACTCCACTAATAATAAACAAGGCCTTTAGGTTTTATGGGGACATATTTTCTATGTGTGTGTGTGTGTGTGTGTGTGTGTGTGTGTGTGTGTGTGTGTGTGTGTGTGTGTGTGTGTGTGTGCCAATAATAATGTAGAAGTCATTCAATTTCATTTTATTAGTAGTGTATTTTATGAAAAAAATGCATTTAAATAAAATCAATCGATCAATCAATGTTTACTTATATAGCCCTAAATCACTAGTGTCTCAAAGGGCTGCACAAACCACTACGACATCCTCGGTAGGCCCACATAAGGGCAAGGAAAACTCACACCCAGTGGGACGTCGGTGACAATGATGACTATGAGAACCTTGGAGAGGAGGAAAGCAATGGATGTCGAGCGGGTCTAACATGATACTGTGAAAGTTCAATCCATAATGGATCCAACACAGTCGCGAGAGTCCAGTCCAAAGCGGATCCAACACAGCAGCGAGAGTCCCGTTCACAGCGGAGCCAGCAGGAAACCATCCCAAGCGGAGGCGGATCAGCAGCGCAGAGATGTCCCCAGCCGATACACAGGCGATCAGTACATGGCCACCGGATCGGACCGGACCCCCTCCACAAGGGAGAGTGGGACGTAGAAGAAAAAGAAAAGAAACGGCAGATCAACTGGTCTAAAAAGGGAGTCTATTTAAAGGCTAGGGTATACAAATGAGTTTTAAGGTTAGACTTAAATGCTTCTACTGAGGTAGCATCTCGAACTGTTACCGGGAGGACATTCCAGAGTACTGGAGCCCGAAATGAAAACGCTCTATAGCCCGCAGACTTTTTTTGGGCTTTGGGAATCACTAATAAGCCGGAGTCCTTTGAACGCAAAAATAAACGTAAATAATTTTAATAAATTAAAGTACCCATCCATCAATTTTCTAATTAAATTAGATAAATAATGAATAATAATATTGTTTAAATCTAATAAGTCGTGAAAGCAGATTTTATAGCACACATGTTGTGTGTGTGCCAATAATTTCAGGAAATTAATTTAATTTGTTCTATGAAAAAAAATGTGTTTGAATAAAATACCACAAAACCATTTTAATCAATTAAATTCCATTTTTAAAGAAATTATATTCTACCTAATTTGAAAACAAAGGGTTAAAATGTTGAAAAAAAGGGTACAAATTTGATATGATTTTTTTTAAATAAAAACATGAAATTAAAAAAAACCTGCTCAGTGTTATTTAGTGCAGTGGTTCTCAAATGGGGGTACGTGTACCCCTGGGGGTACGTGAAGGTATGCCAAGGGGTACGTGAGATTTTTTTTTAAATATTCTAAAAAAATAGCAACAATTCAAAAATCCTTTTATAAATATATTTATTGAATAGTACTTCAACAAAATATAAAATGCATGTTCATAAACTGTGAAAAAAATGCAACAATGCAATATTCAGTGTTGACAGCTAGATTTTTTGTGGACATGTTCCATAAATATTGATGTTAAAGATTTCTTTTTTTTGTGAATAAATGTTTAGAATTAAGTTGATGGATCTCTATTACAATCCCCAAAGAGGGCACTTTAAGTTGATGATTACTTCTATGTGTAGAAATCTTTATTTATATTTGAATCACTTGTTTATTTTTCAACAAGTTTGTAGTTATTTTTATATCTTTTTTTCCAAATAGTTCAAGAAAGACCACTACAAATGAGCAATATTTTGCACTGTTATACAATTTAATAAAACAGAAACTGATGACATAGTGCTGTATTTTACTTCTTTATCTCTTTTTTTCCAACCAAAAATGCTTTGCACTGATTAGGGGGTACTTGAATTTAAAAAAATGTTCACAGGGGGTACATCACTGAAAAAAGGTTGAGAACCACTGCTTTAGTGAGAATATGTTAAATATGGTTAAACAGTTTTTACTGGGCATGTGACAAATACCAAATATATTCATTGTGCATAAAACTTCAATATTTTCTAAAGTTATTTAGTTTTATGTCATTTTGTTTTGACGTAATAATGACATCTTATTGAGAATCCATTATGGATTGAACTTTCACAGTATCATGTTAGACCCGCTCGACATCCATTGCTTTCCTCCTCTCCAAGGTTCTCATAGTCATCATTGTCACCGACGTCCCACTGGGTGTGAGTTTTTCCTTGCCCTTATGTGGGCCTACCGAGGATGTCGTAGTGGTTTGTGCAGCCCTTTGAGACACTAGTGATTTAGGGCTATATAAGTAAACATTGATTGATTGATTGATTGAGATGAAAAAAAAATGTCTTCTACGTTGGCAGAGAAACTATCATGGCAAATATGTTTCAGTATAAATGATAAGTCATGTAATTACCAATAATGATGTTATTGCGGTTAGAACTAAAGTGTTTTTTTTTTAAAAGATAAAACATTTAACTTAAGTAAATTAGAACAAAACCTTTATATATATATATGTATATATATATGTGTGTAGATATGTGTATATATGTATATATATATATATATATATATATATATATATACGTGTATATATATGTATACAGTGGGGCAAAAAAGTATTTAGTCAGCCAGCGATTGTGCAAGTTCTCCCACTTAAAATAATGACAGAGGTCTGTAATTTTCATCACAGGTACACTTCAACTATGAGAGACAGAATCTGAAAAAAAAATCCAGGAATTCACATTGTAGGAATTTTAAAGAATTTATTTGTAAATTATGGTGGAAAATAAGTATTTGGTCAACCATTCAAAGCTCTCACTGATGGAAGGAGGTTTTGGCTCCAAATCTCACGATACATGGCCCCATTCATTCTTTCCTTAACACGGATCAATCGTCCTGTCCCCTTAGCAGAAAAACAGCCCCAAAGCATGATGTTTCCACCCCCATGCTTCACAGTAGGTATGGTGTTCTTGGGATGCAACTCAGTATTATTCTTCCTCCAAACACGACGAGTTGAGTTTGTACCAAAATGGATACATGGATGATGCAGCAGAGGATTGGGAGAATGTCATGTGGTCAGATGAAAGCAAAATAGAACTTTTTGGTATAAACTCAACTCGTCGTGTTTGGTGGAAGAAGAATACTGAGTTGCATCCCAAAGGACACCAAACCTACTGTGAAGCATGGGGGTGGGAAACATCATGCTTTGGGGCTGTTTTTCTGCTAAGGGGACAGGACGATTGAGGGTTCAATGGACCACCAAGGAAGGACATCTTCCTTGAGCAGGTTTGAGTCTTGTTTATTTTGCAATAAACCCCAGTGTAGGTCGGGTCACTTTTCAGCACCTTCCTCCACTGCTCGTTCGCCGGTCGCTTTTCAGCCGCCGTCGCCGTCTGCTCTCTGTCGCTCTTGCTCTTCAGGCACTGCTGCGGGCTCTCGTCCTCCTTCTGCCTCGTTCTCTCCTCCTTGTCCCTTTTCCTTGTCTCTCCCGGTGTGCCAGCCACACACCTGATCTCGCTTGTAGCGTCGCTCCCTGCACGGACCTCTTTTCCATTTTTCATACGTTTTTGAAAAAGCTCCAGAGAGCCACTAGGGCGGCGCTAAAGAGCTGCATGCGACTTTAGAGCCGCGGGTTGCCGACCCCCGAGGGCTTCACGGTGGCAGAGGGGTTAGTGCGTCTGCTTCACAATACGAAGGTCCTGCAGTCCTGGGTTCAAATCCAGGCTCGGGATCTTTCTGTGTGGAGTTTGCATGTTCTCCCCATGAATGCGTGGGTTCCCTCCGGGTACTCCGGCTTCCTCCCACTTCCAAAGACATGCACCTGGGGATAGGTTGATTGGCAACACTAAAAATTGGCCCTAGTGTGTGAATGTGAGTGTGAATGTTGTCTGTCTATCTGTGTTGGCCCGGCGATGAGGTGGCGACTTGTCCAGGGTGTACCCTGCCTTCCGCCCGATTGTAGCTGAGATAGGCGCCAGCGCCCCCCGCGACCCCAAAAGGGAATAAGCGGTAAAAAATAGATGGAAGGGTTGCTGACCCCTGTTATATACGAAAGCAGAAAGTGGCACCGGAGCCATACCCGGACAGCGGAGAAATCAGCGGTCCTCACTTTTTTTTTTTTTTTTTTTTTAACCAACAAAGAAGCAGAGCAAAACTTTGATTAGGTGGCAGATATATATTATAAATATCATATATATATAATATAACGGATGTAATAAGTCTACTTTTCCCTGTGCTACGTAAAGGGTGATGTCGTTTATCTTATCAATGTGTGTCCATGCATGCTATTGTTTGCTGCGAGCTGCAAGCACGTGTCCTCCTGCCATAAATCCAAAGTCAATAAAGCAGCTCTCCCCGAGAAAATAGACACACAGGAAGACTGCACACTTGTCTTAACAATGGAGGAGACGCAGGCTGGCATGGCGGGACTTTACAGGACTTGGACCTTCTTTTTTTTTTTTTCTTGCAGGACCCCTGAGCAGACTTTGCAGGAGCCAGGAGGTCAAGCAGGAAAGACACAAGGGTGGTTCCTGATCAGGGATATCCTGCCTTTCTGGTGCGTCTAAACCCTCAATCCTTATTTCATGGGCGGCCAGAGAAAGGGAGAGAAAACACCTGAGGTGACGGATGAGGCTTCTCTTTCTCCCTCCTTTTCAAAGGCGTCCACACAAGGCCGCCATCGTTAGTGGAGGCACGTCGTTTCCGAGGGCGACGGCGGTGGAAGACGCTCCGGATCTTGGCCTTATTGTGTAGGCGACTGCACAAAGTCTCCCTTCTTCATCTCTCCTCCCGCATCCTGTCGGTTTGCTCCGGCTGCTAAAAGGGCTTCTCTGTGACCTCAGCTGCACGCTTTTAGTGTGCCGGCTTGCAGGTAAAGCCGTTAAAGACCCGGTAATGAGGACATTTCTTCATTCTGCATGAATAATGTCAATAAATGACAGGCAGCTTCATATGACATTTTTACAAGCAAACATATTCCCAGCCTCTTCCTGCTCAGTCACTGATAAAATATGTAATACATATTTTCTCGGTCGTTCACAGAGTACGGCGAAGAGGTGGCGACTTGTCCAGGGTGTACGGTGCCTTCCGCCCGAATGCAGGTGAGAGAGGCTCCAGCGACCCCGAACGGGACAAGCAGTAGGAAATTGATGGATGGGGTTGAATTCATTTAAGTTATGTTAGCAGGCAAACACCTGTGATTAATCATGATTAATCAGAATTCAAAAGTGGAATTACATTTTTTTTGTAATTAATCATCCAAATATTGTGGTCTTTTTTAAATTAATGTAAATCATGCATGTGGGTATAAACTGTGATTATTAATTATTAATCCAAAATTTAAAGGGGAATTAATCAGGTTTTTTTTAAAGGAATCTCCCAAATATTAATCATGATTAATATTATTAATTATTAATCCAAATTTTAAAGGGGAATTAATCCGTTTATTTTTTTTTTAATCAACCAAATATTGTTTGTTTGTTTTTTTATAATTTGAATAATGTATATAACTTGTGATTAATCATGATTAATCCATATTGAAAAATGAAAATTTGATTTGTTTAAATTTTCATCCAAATATTGGAGGGGGGGTTGAGTTCATTTAAATTATGCTAGAGGGCAAACACCTGTGATTAATCATGATTAATCAGAATTCAAAAGTGTAATCTGATCACGGGTACAAGCGGCCGAAATGAGTTTCCTCCGCCGTGGGGCGGGACTCTCCCTTAGAGATAGGGTGAGAAGCTCTGCCATCCGGGAGGAACTCAAAGTAAAGCCGCTGCTCCTCCACATCGAGAGGAGCCAGATGAGGTGGTTCGGAGATCTGGTCAGGATGCCACCCAAACGCCTCCCTAGGGAGGTGTTTAGGGCACGTCCAACCGGTAGGAGACCACGGGGAAGACCCAGGACACGTTGGGAAGACTATGTCTCCCGGCTGGCCTGGGAACACCTCGGGATCCCCCAGGAAGAGCTAGATGCAGTGGCTGGGGAGAGGGAAGTCTGGGTTTCCCTGCTTAGGCTGTTGCCCCCACGACCCGACCTCGGATAAGCGGAAGAAGGATGGATATATATATATACTGTATATATATATATATATATATATATATGGATTGTCCAGAGAATAGTGCTCGATACCGTGGTAGAGCGCAATATGTAGGTGTGGGAAAAATCACAAGACTACTTCATCTCTACAGAACTGTTTCATGAGGGGTTCCCTCAATCATCATCTCCTGAAGATGAAGTAGTCTTGTGATTTTTCCCACACCTACATATACACATATACATATATATATATATATATATATATATATATATATATATATATATATATATGCGTGTGTGTATGTATATGTGTGTGTGCATGTGTGTGTGTTTATATATGTGTGTATATATATATACGTATGTGTGTGTACATATATATGTGTACATAGATATGTGTGTATATATGTGTGTATATATATATAGGGCGTGATGATATATATATGTATATATATTTATTTATATATATATATAATCTCATCACGCCCTATATATATATATATATATATATATATATATATATATATATATATATATGTGTGTGTGTGTGTATGTATACATATATATATACATATACATGCATATATATATGTGTATGTGAACATATACATGTATATGTATGTATATATATATATATATATACACATGTATATCTCATCACGCATATATATATATATATATATATATATATATATATATATATATATATATATATATATATACACACACACACACACAGTGGGGCAAAAAAGTATTTAGTCAGCCACCGATTGTGCAAGTTCTCCCACTTAAAATGATGACAGAGGTCTGTAATTTTCATCATAGGTACACTTCAACTGTGAGAGACAGAATATTAAAAAAAAATCCAGGAATTCACATTGTAGGAATTTTAAAGAATTTATTTGTAAATTATGATGGAAAATAAGTATTTGGTCAACCATTCAAAGCTCTCACTGATGGAAGGAGGTTTTGTCTCAAAATCTCACGATACATGGCCCCATTCATTCTTTCCTTAACACGGATCAATCGTCCTGTCCCCATCATGCCCCAAAGCATGATGTTTCCACCCCCATGCTTCACAGTAGGTTTGGTGTTCTTGGGATGCAACTCAGTATTCTTCTTCCTCCAAACACGACGGGTTGACTTTATACCAAAATGGATACAAGGATGATACAGCAGAGGATTGGGAGAATGTCATGTGGTCAGATGAAAGCAAAATACAACTTTTTGGTATAAACTCAACTTGTCGTGTTTGGTGGAAGAAGAATACTGAGTTGCATCCCAAGAACACCATACCTACTGTGAAGCATGGTGGTGGAAACATCATGCTTTGGGGCTGTTTTTCTGCTAAGGGGACAGGACGATTGATCCGTGTTAAGGAAAGAATGAATGTATCGTGAGATTTTGAGCCAGAACATCCTTCCATCAGTGAGAGCTTTGAATGGTTGACCAAATACTTATTTTCCACCATAATTTACGAAAAAAATCTTTAAAATTCCTACAATGTGAATTCCTGGATTTTTTTTTTCACATTTTGTCTCTCACAGTTGAAGTGTACCTATGATGAAAATGACAGACCTCTGTCATCATTTTAAGTGGGAGAACTTGCACAATCGCTGGCTGACTAAATACTTTTTTGCCCCACAGTATATGTCTGTGTGTATGTATATATATATATTTATATGTATGTGTATATATATATATATATATGTGTGTGTGTGTGTATGTATACATATATATATATAAATATACATACATATATATATGCTATGAATGCAGGATATGATTAGTAGATTACTACGTCAAAATTCCTCCACTATTCATCCATTTTCTACCGCTTGTCCCTTTTGGGGTTGCTGGATTCGAGCGGAAGGCAGTTTACACGCTGGACAAGTCGCCCTTCATGACAGTCCAAAACCAATCATTTCAACTCATTCAGAACATTCAAGTTTTTTTTGGTAGTTTTTTTGACCATTTTCCACAAAAAATTCCCGCTTTTTCCAAAATTCCCAAATTTTCTGAAAATGTATGTATGTGTGTATCAATCAATCAATCAATGTTTACTTATATAGCCCTAAATCACTAGTGTCTCAAAGGGCTGCACAAACCACCACGACATCCTCGGTAGGCCCACATAAGGGCAAGGAAAACTCACACCCAGTGGGACATCGGTGACAATGATGACTATGAGAACCTTGGAGAGGAGGAAAGCAATGGATGTCGAGCGGGTCTAACATGATACTGTGAAAGTTCAATCCACAATGGATCCAACACAGTCGCGAGAGTCCAGTCCAAAGCGGATCCAACACAGCAGCGAGAGTCCCGTTCACAGCGGAGCCAGCAGGAAACCATCCCAAGCGGAGGCAGATCAGCAGCGCAGAGATGTCCCCAGCCGATACACAGGCGAGCAGTACATGGCCACCGGATCGGACCGGACCCCCTCCACAAGGGAGAGTGGGACATAGAAGAAAAAGAAAAGAAACGGCAGATCAACTGGTCTAAAAAGGGAGTCTATTTAAAGGCTAGAGTATACAAATGAGTTTTAAGGTGAGACTTAAATGCTTCTACTGAGGTGGCATCTCGAACTGTTACCGGGAGGGCATTCCAGAGTACTGGAGCCCGAAATGAAAACGCTCTATAGCCCGCAGACTTTTTTTGGGCTTTGGGAATCACTAATAAGCCGGAGTCTTTTGAACGCAGATTTCTTGCCGGGACATATGGTACAATACAATCTGCAAGACAGGATGGAGCTAGACCGTGTAGTATTTTATACGTAAGTAGTAAAACCTTAAAGTCACATCTTAAGTGCACAAGTGTATGATTTGGAGGACATTGGCTTTCGGAGACTCATGGAGCACATTGAGCCCCGTTACACGATACCGAGCAGACGGTATTTCTTCTGTTCACATTATTAGCCTGTTGTGTAGGCTACCTGTATAAGTGTATGAGGTTACAAGCACAAACTTATTGAGATTTAGTGGGGCCTCTGTTTACATTATTAGCCTGTTGTGTAGGTTGCCTGTATAAGTGTATGTATATATATATATATATATATATATATATATATATATTAGTGACTTTATTGAGTTTAAAACCCCCTGGCGTTGTTTTGTACTGTTTTTGTACTTATTTTGATTATTATCTCTCAATTGTTTGTAAATTTTGCAATTTATAAATAAAGGTTTATATTAAAAAAATGTTGGAAAACACTGGTCTAACTAATCAAACAGCTACAAGTGAATGGTGACATCTAGTGGCCAAATCACGTCAAAGCCGGAACCATTAAGTCCTGGCTTTAGTTGCTCCGGAACTTCAAAGTAGACGGACCGCCGCCATTGCTCGCTAAAAATGCAAATTCATGCTCGCTGGATAAAAGATCAAAAAACAAACTCCTCATCTGCTCCTAACATGCTGAGCCGCCACCAGAAGCGGCTGTGGAAGTACGTGGAAGAAGGAAGCTTGCTCAAACTCAAGTCCTACCTGCGCAAGCACCGCGACTTGCAGGTGAACTTTACCCAGGGCAAGAGGCAGAGGAGCCCGCTGCACTTGGCGTGTGGCCTCGGGGATGACGCCGTCCTGCGGCTGCTGCTCAGACACGGAGCTGACGTGCTGGCCCGGGACAGGAAGGGAGACACACCGCTGCACCTCGCCCTAAACCGGGCCTTAAAGCACGGGAGAGCGGGTGAGCAGTGTGACCATCATGTGCAAGTTTAGCGCGTATATATATATATATATATATATATATATATATATATATATATATATATATATATATATATATATATATATATATATATATATATATATGTATGTATTTATTTATATATTACATCCATCCATCCATCATCTTCCGCTTATCCGAGGTCGGGTCGCGGGGGCAGCAGCCTAAGCAGGGAAGCCCAGACTTCCCTCTCCCCAGCCACTTCGTCTAGCTCTTCCCGGGGGATCCCGAGGCGTTCCCAGGCCAGCCGGGAGACATAGTCTTCCCAACGTGTCCTGGGTCTTCCCCGTGGCCTCCTACCGGCTGGACGTGCCCTAAACACCTCCCTATGGAGGCGTTCGGGTGGCATCCTGACCAGATGCCCGAGCCACCTCATCTGGCTCCTCTCCATGTGGAGGAGAAGCGGCTTTACTTTGAGTTCCTCCCGGATGGCAGAGCTTCTCACCCTATCTCTAAGGGAGAGACCCATTTATCATTTATGTGTGTATATATATATATATATATATATATATATATATATATATATATATATATATATGTATATATATATATATATATACATATATATATATATATCAACAATCACAAGACTACTTCATCTCTACAGAACTGTTTCATGAGGGGTTCCCTCAATCAGGAGATTTTAATGGAATCATTCACATAAAATGGTTTATATAGGGCACAGAGTGGGTGGGTACAGGCAGTGGTGATTGGCTCATGTGTTACCTAGGAGGTGTCTCCGCCTGTGACGGCATGTTGATATGATTTCACTGCGCTTGTTGAGGGATGACAGGTCTGGATGATGTATAATAAACGGTTTCTCTTTTAAGTATAGGTTGCATCTTTTATTACCACTGTTGTAAGGTGTGCTGGATGCAAGAATTTGCCATGTTATGGAACATTCAACATTATTGTCTTTGAGGTTCCAAATGTGCTTGATGAGTTCTGTAGAATTCCGCACGGTCTGGTTTCTAAAGGAGGCTGTCACGCCAAATTTCTTCCCCCCCTACAATAACCTTCCCCCCCATTTGACGCATTTACTTCCGGGGTCACGTATCATCTTATGTCATCCCATAGCTTGTGTTTGTAAATTGTTTTAAATTTTTTTTTATAATTTAGCGTTAACAAAACGTCTGTATTTTTATAATATAGCGTTATACTTTTATAATATAGCGTTAACAAAACGTCTGAATTAATCATGACCTTGGAAGTAAATGGGGGGGGGGGTTTGTAGGGAGAAGAAATTTGGCGTGACAAGGCCTTGTGATTATTCCATCTCGCTTTAAACGCTCCTTCGGTTAATCCTACGTACGTGTCGGATGTGTTAATGTCCTTGCGTGTTACCTTTGCTTGGTAAACGACTCGTGTTTGTAAGCACCCCCCGTTGAGAGGGCAATCAGGTTTCTTGCGACAGTTACATTCCTTATTGGTTTCAGAGTCCTTTAGTCTGGGGGCAGGCAGTCCTTTGCAATTGCTTTGTTGTGGTTTGAAATGATTTGTTGTTATAAGTTTATGTTTGTATATATATATATATATATATACATACATAAATGAATAATGATTAGAGATGTCCGATAATGGCTTTTTTGCCGATACCTGATATTCCGATATTGTCCTATTCTTAATTACCGATTCCGATATCGATATATACAGTGGTGGAACTAACATATTATTATGCCTAGTTTTATTGTGATGCCCCGCTGGATGCATTAAACAATGTAACAAGGTTTTCCAAATAAATCAACTCAAGTTATGGAAAAAAGTGCCAACATGGCACTGCCATATTTATAATATTTATTTTTTAACATGCTTCAAAACAGCAGCTCGGAATTTGGGACATGCTCTCCCTGAGAGAGCATGAGGAGGTTGGAGGGGCGGGGTTTTAGGGGTAGAGGGTGGCGGGGGGTGTATATTGTAGCGTCCCGGAAGAGTTAGTGCTGCAAGGGGTTCTGGGTATTTGCTCTGTTGTGTTACGGTGCGGATGTGTTTGTCATTCTTGTTTAATGTGGGTTCACAGTGTGGCGCATATATGTAACAATGTTAAAGTTGTTATACGGCCACCCTCAGTGTGACGTTTTTAGCTGTTGACCAAGTATGCGTTGCATTCACTTGTGTGTGTGTGTGTGTGTGAAAAGCTGCATATATTATGTGATTGGCCCGGCACGCAAAGGCAGTGCCTTTTAAGGTTTATTGGCGCTCTGTACTTTTTTAAACCGATATCGATCATTTCCAATATTACATTTTAAAGCATTTATTAGGCGATAATATCAGTAGGCCGATATTATCGGACATCTCTACTAATGACTAATTTCTTCCTCCAGCTTATGACGACTTGGTTGTGCCTCTCCGAAAGAGTTGCCCGGAGGCCATGGACGCCGCCAACACTGCGGGAGTGACACCCCAGGACCTCCTCAACTGGAGCAAACTGTCAGAGGTGGGTGAAAGAAGCTTCTAAATGACATTTGTGAAGCTTCCTCTATAGGTGGTGGCCCAAGTACCTTGGAAGCCGTTCAGGCATGCAATACAATAATAGAGATACATGAAGGCATGCAATACAATAATAGAGATACATGCAGGCATACAATACAATAATAGAGATACATGCAGGCATACAATACAATAATAGAGATACATGCAGGCATACAATACAATAATAGAGATACATGCAGGCATACAATACAATAATAGAGATACATGCAGGCATACAATACAATAATAGAGATACATGAAGGCATGCAATACAATAATAGAGATACATGAAGGCATACAATACAATAATACCGATACATGCAGGCATCCATCCATCCATTATCTACCGCTTATTCCCTTTTGGGGTCGTGGGGGGCGCTGGCGCCTACAATACAATAATAGAGATACATGCAGGCATACAATACAATAATAGAGATACATGCAGGCATACAATACAATAATAGAGATACATGCAGGCATACAATACAATAATAGAGATACATGCAGGCATACAATACAATAATAGAGATAAATGCAGGCATACAATACAATAATAGAGATACATGCAGGCATACAATTAGGGATGTCCCGATACAACTTTTTCACTTCCGATACTATACCGATATTGTAGCCTTGAGTATTTGCCGATACCGATATCAATACGATACGATATAGGCACGAATCATACATATATTTATTCCTTATTTTGTTTTATAGAATGTTAGAAAAGGCTTGATAAAGTGATGTTACTGTTACTGATGTTGTAGTGTTAAAACAGAAAACAATAGTCAGCAAGAGTAGGTATAGGAAAAACTGACCCATTTATTATTAACCGATTGGTTACATAAATTTTAACTTTCAACATAAGAGTATTACCTCAACAAATCCAATAAAAACAAAATGTTATATTTAAAGTGCAAAATAATCACTACTACCAACATAATTATACAATTGAAAAGAATAAATTAAAAATAAATTAAAAGACCCTGAAAAATAACCTAAATAAATCAAAAAAAAAAAAAAAAAAAACGTTTTAAAGTGCAAACAATTCAAGTTCACTTCAGTTATTTTTTTACTGTCAGCATATGTTGGAAACAACTGTGGGCAGGGACAAAAACCACAAAAACAACACAATATTGTCCACTGTCCAACTGCTCTAAATTAAGAGTTCACAGCTCCAGTTTCACTGACTGACTATGCCCAAAACAATGTAGTAATTACTCTTACTCTTCACTGAAGAATAGTGT
Source organism: Nerophis ophidion (assembly GCF_033978795.1). Taxonomy (NCBI): domain Eukaryota; kingdom Metazoa; phylum Chordata; class Actinopteri; order Syngnathiformes; family Syngnathidae; genus Nerophis; species Nerophis ophidion. Next base: position 12,546,791 of record NC_084627.1, on the reverse strand, counting down.
AAACACAATAAACATATCACTCTAATAACAAGAGCATAAAACAAATAATAATCAGTCAGTGCTGACTACCATTACTACTCCCCCTCCCCCTTCTCCACTTTCTGCTGTCCGAGCATAATGTGGAGATTATTTTTTTTTAAGAAGATAAGCATTTCGGCATGCTGTGAGTTAAAATACTTCCACACAGCCGACATCACTACACTTTGCTGAGCACACGTGTTGTCGTTGTTGTGATCACGTGGGTTGTGCATGCTGGATCAGAGACGCTCTTCTTCCGCGGCCGCCACCAACGTTAATTAAGGGGCATTGCCGCCACCTACTGTGTTGGAATGTGATCAAACCAGTCATCTATTATAGAAGTGCTGCAGTGGCAAATGGACAGCTTATATCGGAGCGCTTATATCGGAGTTTTTAGATTCAGTCCGATAAAATCCGATATTCACTTTTTTGGCCAATATCGGACCGATTTCCGATATCAATATCGAATCGGAACATCCCTACATACAATACAATAATAGAGTTACATGAAGGCATACAATACAATAATACCGATACAAACTTTTTGACATTTAGCTGCTATGTCATTAAGACCATTTGCTTGTTTGTTTTTTTTTTTTTTACACACGAGTTAGTCCGCTCCCTAATTCCGTGTACCACATGTGGCAAAACACTCTAAAGTTACAGTGGGTGTTTTGTAGGGCTGGGCGATACGGCCTTATATTAATATCTTAATATTTTTAGGCCATGTCACAATACACGATGTATATCTCCATATTTTGCCTTAGCCTTGAATGAACACTTGATGCATATAATCACAGCAGTATGATGATTCTATGTGTCTACATTAAAACATTCTTCATACTGCATTAATATATGCTACTTTTAAACTTTCATGCAGAGAGGGAAATCACAACTAAAAGAGTATTTATTAAGCAGTGGCACAAACATTCATGTCATTTCCAAAACCAAAAGTGCAAAATTGTCAGAGACATTTTAAAACAAGCCTTTGTGCACAAAACCAAAACCAAAAGTGCAAAATTGTCAGAGACATTTTAAAACAAGCCTTTAGTGCATTTTTGTGCATGTCACTAATATGACGTATCAAAACAACACTAAATTAATGTGCACTTTTTGTACAGAACGCCACAACAATAGTTTAAAAATGAAATAAGTGCACTTTTGTGCATGATGTCACACAAGATGTTTCAATAAGTGTCAAATAAAAATGAGCTGCAAAGTAGGAAGTCATATAGTTTATGTCCTTCACTATGTGGTAGGTTCCTGCGGACGTTATCTCCTTCTGCTAGAGACTATTTTTTTCATACGGTGTTGATCTGGAAATAGTTGCTTCAGCGTTCTGTTGGTGTGGCATTGAAAGGAGATGTTGACATGTGGAGTAAGCACTCTTCATTCTCTACCGGGTGACTTTTCAAAACGTATACTCCAATATCACCATATAGTCATTTTCTATATCGCACAGAGACAAACCCGCGATATATCGAGTAAATCGATACATCACCCAGCCCTAGTTTCAAGCACTCTTTACTCTCCAGCGCGGGGGTGTCAAACTCTTTTTAGATCAGGGGCCACATGGGGAAAAATCTACTCCCAAGTGGGCCGGACTGGTAAAATCACGGCAGAATAACTTCAAAATAAAGACAACTTCAGACTGTTTTCTTTGTTTAAAATTAGAACAAGCACATTCTGAAATTTACAAATCGCAATGTTGTTTGTTTTTCTTTTTTACACTTATGTGTTGCGGTTGATAGTATTCTATCTTTATTTGTTGTTATTTATATTTTCTGAATAAATTGGTGTTAATTTTCAATCTATGAAGATACAAAAAAATTTGATCAAAATCAAATTACAAATGTATGTAGTTTGATTATTTTCCTCGACTGATGTACTAACATTATGTGGTTTATTTTGTACGTATGTAGCATCGTCTATAAAGATACAAATAATTGCTATTGCGACATCCAGTGGACACATTTAGAACAACTGTTTCTTTCATTCAAAAAATGTAGGTTAATTTTTATACTGAACATACCGCGGGCCGGATAAAACCTGTTCGTGGGCCTGATCCGGCCCTCGTGCCATACGTTTGACATCCCTGCTCTAGCGGTTGACAAAGTAGTGCTGCTACTTTTGTAGCAACGCTTTTGCCGCAGGGCTTCACGGTGGAAGAGGGGTTAGTGCGTCTGCCTCACAATACGAAGTTCCTGCAGTCCTGGGTTCAAATCCAGGCTCGGGATCTTTCTGTGTGGAGTTTGCATGTTCTCCCCGTGAATGCGTGGGTTCCCTCCGGGTACTCCGGCTTCCTCCCACTTCCAAAGACATGCACCTGGGGATAGGTTGATTGGCAACACTAAATTGGCCCTAGTGTGTGAATGTGAGTGTGAATGTTGTCGGTCTATCTGTGTTGGCCCTGCGATGAGGTGGCGACTTGTCCAGGGTGTACCCTGCCTTCCGCCCGATTGTAGCTGAGATAGGCGCCAGCGACCCCGAAAGGGAATAAGCGGTAGAAAATGGATGGATGGATGGGCTTTTTTCGCATACTTGACAAATAACGGTTGTCTGTTCAACATCTTCCCGCTTGAAGCCAAACCACCGCCAGACGATGGACCCCCTGCTGTTTTTCTCGGGAAATAATTCTTCCTTCATTTGTTACCAGATTGGCACCTTCTCTCTCTCCTATTACCACTCGCGCCACTCCGCTAGCATCACAGCTAACGTTACCCATGCCGCTACCTCTCTGCCGGGCGAGGGCGTATGACGCTGTACGCGTGACATATGTAAGAAGGTGCGCTTGTTTTACGTCTCTGTGAGAAGGAGAGACAAGAAAGATTGAGAAATGCATGTGATATGTTGATTATATTTCATATATCGCCCAATTGTGTGAGAAATTTCAAGCAGTGTTTGATAGCATTTGTTAACACAGTAGGGGTGAAGGTTTTGACAGAATTTGTAGCAATGGATTAGATTAGATAGTACTTTATTTATTCCGTCAGGAGAGTTCCTTCAGGAAAATTTAAAATTTTCAGCACAATCCCATTCAAGATCAGACAAACATTACAGGGAGACAGAACAGGATTGGTGACGGGTCTGCCGGCTTCCAGCGCCCCTTACAAAAAAGATGAGATACAGGTAAACGGGGGGGTAGGGGGTGAGGGGGGGGAGAAAAATACAAGATTAAAATAAAATGAAAAAATCGGTCTTAGCCTGGGCCCTGGAGAGGGGGTGCAGACTGAGGCCAAGGGAAAAAAACAAGTCATAGCCATAGAACACATCCCTCTTACATGTGTGTAAGAGGCAAACATCAAAGAACACAGAGGACATTAAAGACATTAAAGCATCAGATACAACCAGACACTTCTACATACAGCTATGAATAGATTAGATTAGATTAGATTAGATAGTACTTTATTTATTCTGTCAGGAGAGTTCCTTCAGGAAAATTACAATTTTCAGCACAATCCCATTCAAGGTCAGACAAACATTAAAGGGAGACAGAACAGGATCGCTGACGGGTCTGCCGGCTTCCAGCGCCCCTTACAAAAAAAAGATGAGATACAGGTAAACAAGGGGGGGAGAAAAAAATAGAAGATTAAAATAAAATAAAACAATCGGTCTTAGCCTGGGCCCTGGAGAGGGGGTGCAGACTGAGGCCAAGGGGAAAAAACAACAAGTCATAGCCATAGTACACATCCCTCTTACATGTGTGTAAGAGGGAAACATCAAAGAACACAGAGGACATTAAAGCAGCAGATACAACCAGACACTTCTACATACAGCTATGAATAAAAAGTAAATGAAACATATCCACTGTGGTGGCCTCTGCGGTGTTCCACGCCATCGTCCGCTGGGGTGGAGGGAAGATGGCCAGAGACAAGAGCAGACCCAACAAAGCAACCAAGACAGCCAACTCCACTTTCGGCCAGTGTCCAGTCCGCATGGATGAGCGAGGATACGTCCAAGAGAACTGAGGTGTCCGACACCTGCTCACCCAGCCAAGACACCGCGAAGCCTCTCCGTCCCGGCGCTCAGTGCTAGCTCCGCAGTCCTGTCCCCTCATCCGCATCTCCTCCAGTCCCTCCAAACCGACTCTGGTGTGGCAGACACCCACCAGCTGGTCTCCATGGCCAAAAGGCTCCCGAGAGGCAGATCCAGAAGTCCACAAAAAAATCACCACAGAGGTCACGAAAGTGCCACCCCTTGTCACACAGTCCCAAAGGGTCCCGGACCAAAAGGCAAAAAAGTATAATAAGACAAAAGGATGACACAAGAGCACAGAGCTCCTGCCAACAGCAGCCACTACAGCAGCGCCATCTTGGGAAAAAATAAAAAAGGAGGCTTGCATGTGAAAATTTCTTCTTGATCTATATTTCAATCAATAAATCAATCAATGTTTACTTACATAGCCCTAAATCACCAGTGTCTCAAAGGGCTGTTTCAGTTCTTATGTGAATGCACGAGTTGATTTGTGGCAGGAGACACCAGCAAGCACCAGCGGGCCACCAAAGGCTGACCCAGAACGAGACTGGATGGAAAAACTGTTTGGCGAATGTGAGGACGAGTTCTGTGAGAACTTTGGGGTTTATGACGGTAAAAAAAAAAAAAGAATTGTATTTATTTTTTTAGCCATCTATGTGTTAAATTGTAGTTGTTTGTGCTGGTGTGACAGCGGACGACTACCTGGCTGTGGACGAGGAGGAGGAGGACTACGGCGACTGGGCGGACCGCATCAGAACAGAATATTTCTCCAAGAAGAACGCGGAAGCTCAGAGAATAGCGGCCTCTTCTGGCCGGAAGAAGAAAAAGAAGAAGAGCGAGGGAGAAAAAGAGGAGAACTACCAGGAGCTGCACCAGCGTCTCCAGAAGGAACACCAGGAGTACTTGGACCGCGCCGCACGCAAAGAGGAAGAGACCCGTCTGGGCAAGAAGCGCCGCTACGATCAAATGTGCGCCGCCACCTTCAAAGCCGGCGCGCCTGACGACGACGACGACGGCGGCGCCGAGCTGCTGTGCTACGCCGACATCCCCTGGCCGGCACCGCGCGGCACGGTTCAGGAGATGGCGGACGTGATGCTGCACGGCGTGGACCGCAAGGACGCGGCGGCCTTCCGCAAGGCGCTGCGGAAGCAGCAGACGCTGTGGCATCCCGATAAGTTCGCCCAGAGGTGTGAGGCCAGGCTGCAGGAGAAGGACAAGCGCAGGATCTTGGACACGGTGACCGCTCTGTCGCAGGAACTCAACAGGCTGGCCCAGACTCTGAGGACCTGAGGTCACCTGGTTAGGTACACCACTGAACTCTTCTATATCTTAAATATAATATCACTCCCACACACCTTCAAACTACCATCACATTAAAATCTTCAAGGATTTTTTATTTTTATTCTAAATTATTGTCGTTTAGCTCTTGTATTTATGAGTGTGTGTGTGTTCCACTGCTCTGTCCTCACGTCTGTGATATCCAATATTAAATCAGCATTCTCATCTTCTCACACACATTTCACTCTTTTTTTTTGGTTTGGACTTCTTGTCAAAGTGGAAGACTGACTTACTGAAAACCCTCCGTTTAGTTTCCTCAAAATCTTCTTCTTCAGTGCAACCACAGCAGGGCTGCAATTTATACAACACACAGTTGGGGGTCTTGCTTTTTGGGGGCGACTGGGATTTCCCTTAATTATGGGAAGAAAATGCTGTTATTTTATGGGAAAGGGGAGATTCTTTATTTCAACATTTTTTTTAATTCTTTTGTGTTCTTTTTGAGGGAGAAAATTCCCCTAATTTGGGGGTCGAAAACGTCCCTTATGTTTAGGAAATTAATTCCATTATTTTTGATGGGAGAAATTCCTTATTTTAGGAGGTATTAATTCCCATGTTTTGGGGCAAAAATATAACTTATTTTTTTGAGGGATAAATGTCTTTTGGGGGTGTCCCTTATTTTGTTGGGGGGAAAAAATCCCTCATTTTAGAGGTTATTTTCTTTAAGGGAGAACCCCTCATTTTTGAGAGAAAAAGAATCCTTATTTTCCAGAAATGTTGCATTATTTTCAATCGCAAACGTTGACAGGAATTGAGGGGAACGCTGGTAGAAAGGCCAAAATGTTGCTTATATTTCAAAACCTTATGTTTCCCTATTTTTTAATCCCACAATTTGGAGAAATTAAATTATTTACGTGGAAAAAATGTCTTATTTTCCAGAAATGTTGCCCTATTTTTAATCCGAAAATTTGGGGGAAATTAAATTATTTACAAGGGAAAAAAATTCCTTATTTTACAGGAATGTTGCCCTATTTTTCAATCCCAAAGTTTTGGGGAAATTAAATTATTTACGTGGGGAAAAATCTTTATTTTCCAGAAATGTTGCATTATTTTCAATCGCAAACATTGACAGGAATTGAGGGGAATGCTGGTACAAAAGGCCAAAATGTTGCTTATATTTCAAAACCTTATGTTTCCCTATTTTTTAATCCCACAATATGGAAAAATTTAATTATTTACGTGGAAAAATGTCTTATTTTGCAGAAATGTTGCCCTATTTTTAATCCCAAATTTCGGGGAAATTAAATTATTCACGTGGGAAAAAAATATTTATTTTCCTGAAATGTAGCCCTATTTTTCAATCCCAAAGATTTGGGGAAATTAAATTATTTACGTGGGAAAAAATCTTTATTTTCCAGAAATGTTGCATTATTTTCAATCGCAAACGTTGACAGGAATTGAGGGGAATGCTGGTACAAAAGGCTAAAATTTTGCTTATATTTCAAAACCTTATGTTTCCCTATTTTTTAATCCCACAATTTGGATAAATTAAATTATTTACGTGGAAAAAATGTCTTATTTTCCAGAAATGTTGCCCTATTTTTAATCCCCAAATTTTGGGGAAATTAAATTATTCACATGGGAAAAAAAACTTTATTTTCCAGAAATGTTGCCATAGTTTTTAATCCGAAAATTTTGGGGAAATTAAATTATTCACGTGGAAAAATTTCTTATTTTCCAGAAATGTTGCCCTATTTTTAATACCCAAATTTTGGGGAAATTAAATTATTCACATGGGAAAAAAAATCTTTATTTTCCAGAAATGTTGCCCTATTTTCAATCCCAAAATTTTGGGGAAATTAAATTATTTACGTGGGAAAAAATCTTTATTTTCCAGAAATGTTGCCCTATTTTCAATCGCAAACGTTGACAGGAATTGAGGGGAACGCTGGTAGAAAGGCCAAAATTTTGCTTATATTTTAAAACCTTAATGTTTCCCTATTTTTTAATCCCACAATTTGGAGAAATTAAATTATTTCCGTGGAAAAATGTCTTTATTTTCCAGAAATATTGCCCTATTTTTAATCCCCAAATTTTGGGGAAATTAAATTATTTATGTGGGAAAAAATCTTTATTTTCCAGAAATGTTGCATTATTTTCAATCGCAAACATTGACAGGAATTGAGGGGAACGCTGGTACAAAAGGCCAAAATTTTGCTTATATTTCAAAACCTTATGTTTCCCTATTTTTTAATCCCACAATATGGAGAAATTAAATTATTTACGTGGAAAAATGTCTTATTTTCCAGAAATGTTGCCCTATTTTTAATCCCAAAATTTGGGGGAAATTAAATTATTTATGTGGGAAAAAAATCTTTATTTTCCAGAAATGTTGCCATAGTTTTTAATCCGAAAATTTTGGGGAAATTAAATTATTTACAAGGGAAAAAATTCCTTGTTTTACAGGAATGTTGCCCTATTTTTCAATCCCAAAGTTTTGGGGAAATTAAATTATTTACGTGGGAAAAAAATCTTTATTTTCCAGAAATGTTGCATTATTTTCAATCGCAAACATTGACAGGAATTGAGGGGAACGCTGGTAGAAAAGGCTAAAATTTTGCTTATATTTCAAAACCTTATGTTTCCCTATTTTTTAATCCCACAATTTGGAGAAATTAAATTTACGTGGAAAAAATGTCTTATTTTCCAGAAATGTTGCCCTATTTTTAATCCCCAAATTTTGGGGAAGTTAAATTATTCACGTGGGAAAAAAATCTTTATTTTCCAGAAATGTTGCCTTATTTTTCAATCCCAAAGTTTTGGGGAAATTAAATTATTTACGTGGGAAAAAATCTTTATTTTCCAGAAATGTTGCATTATTTTCAATCGCAAACATTGACAGGAATTGAGGAGAACGCTAGCAGAAAGGCTAAAATTTTGCCTATATTTTAAAACCTTATGTTTCCCTATTTTTTAATCCCACAATTTGGAGAAATTAAATTATTCACGTGGAAAAATTTCTTATTTTCCAGAAATGTTGCCCTATTTTTAATCCCCAAATTTTAGGGAAATTAAATTATTCATATGGGAAAAAAATCTTTATTTTCCAGAAATATTGCCATAGTTTTTAATCCGAAAATTTTGGGGGAATTAAATTATTTACAAGGCAAAAAAATTCCTTATTTTACAGGAATGTTGCCCTATTTTTCAATCCCAAAGTTTTGGGGAAATTAAATTATTTACGTGGGAAAAAATCTTTATTTTCCAGAAATGTTGCATTATTTTCAATCGCAAACGTTGACAGGAATTGAGGGGAATGCTGGTACAAAAGGCTAAAATTTTGCTTATATTTCAAAACCTTATGTTTCCCTATTTTTTAATCCCACAATTTGGATAAATTAAATTATTTACGTGGAGAAAATGTCTTATTTTCCAGAAATGTTGCCCTATTTTTAATCCCAAATTTTGGGGAAATTAAATTATTCACGTGGGAAAAAAATCCTTATTTTCCAGAAATGTTGCCCTATTTTTCAATCCCAAAGTTTTGGGGAAATTAAATTATTTACGTGGGAAAAAAATCTTTATTTTCCAGAAATGTTGCATTATTTTCAATCGCAAACGTTGACAGGAATTGAGGGGAACGCTGGTAGAAAGGCCAAAATTTTGCTTATATTTTAAAACCTTAATGTTTCCCTATTTTTTAATCCCACAATTTGGAGAAATTAAATTATTTCCGTGGAAAAATGTCTTTATTTTCCAGAAATATTGCCCTATTTTTAATCCCCAAATTTTGGGGAAATTAAATTATTCACATGGGAAAAAAATCTTTATTTTCCAGAAATGTTGCCATAGTTTTTAATCCGAAAATTTTGGGGAAATTAAATTATTCACGTGGGAAAAAAATCTTTATTTTCCAGAAATGTTGCATTATTTTCAATCGCAAACGTTGACAGGAATTGAGGGGAATGCTGGTACAAAAGGCTAAAATTTTGCTTATATTTCAAAACCTTATGTTTCCCTATTTTTTAATCCCACAATTTGGATAAATTAAATTATTTACGTGGAAAAATTTCTTATTTTGCAGAAATGTTGCCCTATTTTTAATCCCAAAATTTTGGGGAAATTAAATTATTTATGTGGGAAAAAAATCTTTATTTTCCAGAAATGTTGCCATAGTTTTTAATCCGAAAATTTTGAGGAAATTAAATTATTTACAAGGGAAAACATTCCTTATTTTACAGGAATGTTGCCCTATTTTTTAATCCCCAAATTTTGGGGAAATTAAATTATTTATGTGGGAAAAAATATTTATTTTCCAGAAATGTTGCATTATTTTCAATCGCAAACATTGACAGGAATTGAGGGGAACGCTGGTACAAAAGGCCAAAATTTTGCTTATATTTCAAAACCTTATGTTTCCCTATTTTTTAATCCCACAATATGGAGAAATTAAATTATTTACGTGGAAAAATGTCTTATTTTCCAGAAATGTTGCCCTATTTTTAATCCCAAAATTTGGGGGAAATTAAATTATTCACGTGGGAAAAAAATCTTTATTTTCCAGAAATGTTGCCATAGTTTTTAATCCCAAAATTTTGGGGAAATTAAATTATTTACAAGGGAAAAAGTTCCTTATTTTACAGGAATGTTGCCCTATTTTTCAATCCCAAAGTTTTGGGGAAATTAAATTATTTACGTGGGAAAAAATCTTTATTTTCCAGAAATGTTGCATTATTTTCAATCGCAAACGTTGACAGGAATTGTGGGGAACGCTGGTAGAAAGGCTAAAATTTTGCTTATATTTCAAAACCTTATGTTTCCCTATTTTTTAATCCCACAATTTGGAGAAATTAAATTATTTACGTGGAAAAATTTCTTATTTTGCAGAAATGTTGCCCTATTTTTAATCCCAAAATTTTGGGGGAAATTAAATTATTCACATGGGAAAAAAATCTTTATTTTCCAGAAATGTTGCCCTATTTTTCAATCCCAAAGTTTTGGGGAAATTAAATTATTTACGTGGGAAAAAAATCTTTATTTTCCAGAAATGTTGCATTATTTTCAATCGCAAACATTGACAGGAATTGAGGGGAATGCTGGTACAAAAGGCTAAAATGTTGCTTATATTTCAAAACCTTATGTTTCCCTATTTTTTAATCCCACAATTTGGAGAAATTAAATTATTTACGTGGAAAAAATGTCTTCTTTTCCAGAAATGTTGCCCTATTTTTAATCCCCAAATTTTGGGGAAATTAAATTATTCACGTGGGAAAAAAATCTTTATTTTCCAGAAATGTTGCCATAGTTTTTAATCCGAAAATTTTGGGGAAATTAAATTATTTACAAGGGAAAAAAATTCCTTATTTTACAGGAATGTTGCCCTATTTTTCAATCCCAAAGTTTTGGGGAAATTAAATTATTTACGTGGGAAAAAATCTTTATTTTCCAGAAATGTTGCATTATTTTCAATCGCAAACGTTGACAGGAATTGTGGGGAACGCTGGTAGAAAGGCTAAAATTTTGCTTATATTTCAAAACCTTATGTTTCCCTATTTTTTAATCCCACAATTTGGAGAAATTAAATTATTTACGTGGAAAAATTTCTTATTTTGCAGAAATGTTGCCCTATTTTTAATCCCAAAATTTTGGGGGAAATTAAATTATTCACATGGGAAAAAAATCTTTATTTTCCAGAAATGTTGCCCTATTTTTCAATCCCAAAGTTTTGGGGAAATTAAATTATTTACGTGGGAAAAAATCTTTATTTTCCAGAAATGTTGCATTATTTTGAATCGCAAACGTTGACAGGAATTGAGGGGAACGCTGGTACAAAAGGCTAAAATTTTGCTTATATTTCAAAACCTTATGTTTCCCTATTTTTTAATCCCACAATTTGGAGAAATTGAATTATTTACGTGGAAAAAATGTCTTATTTTCCAGAAATGTTGCCCTATTTTTAATCCCCAAATTTTGGGGAAATTAAATTATTCACGTGGGAAAAAAATCTTTATTTTCCAGAAATGTTGCCATAGTTTTTAATCCGAAAATTTTGGGGAAATTAAATTATTTACAAGGGAAAAAAATCCTTATTTTACAGGAATGTTGCCCTATTTTTCAATCCCAAAGTTTTGGGGAAATTAAATTATTTACGTGGGAAAAAAATATTTATTTTCCAGAAATGTTGCATTATTTTCAATCGCAAACATTGACAGGAATTGAGGGGGACGCTGGTAGAAAGGCTGAAATTTTGCTTATATTTCAAAACCTTATGTTTCTCTATTTTTTAATCCCACAATTTGGAGAAATTAAATTATTTACGTGGAAAAAATGTCTTATTTTCCAGAAATGTTGCCCTATTTTTAATCCCCAAATTTTGGGGAAATTAAATTATTCACGTGGGAAAAAAATCTTTTATTTCCCAGAAATGTTGCCATAGTTTTTAATCCGAAAATTTTGGGGAAATTAAATTATTCACGTGGAAAAATTTCTTATTTTCCAGAAATGTTGCCCTATTTTTAATCCCCAAATTTTGGGGAAATTAAATTATTCACGTGGGAAAAAAATCTTTATTTTCCAGAAATGTTGCCATAGTTTTTAATCCGAAAATTTGGGGGAAATTAAATTATTCACGTGGAAAAATTTCTTATTTTCCAGAAATGTTGCCCTATTTTTAATCCCCAAATTTTGGGGAAGTTAAATTATTCACGTGGGAAAAAAATCTTTATTTTCCAGAAACGTTGCCATAGTTTTTAATCCGAAAATTTTGGGGAAATTAAATTATTTACAAGGGAAAACAATTCCTTATTTTACAGGAATGTTGCCCTATTTTTTAATCCCCAAATTTTGGGGAAATTAAATTATTTATGTGGGAAAAAATATTTATTTTCCAGAAATGTTGCATTATTTTCAATCGCAAACATTGACAGGAATTGAGGGGAACGCTGGTACAAAAGGCCAGAATTTTGCTTATATTTCAAAACCTTATGTTTCCCTATTTTTTAATCCCACAATATGGAAAAATTAAATTATTTACGTGGAAAAATGTCTTATTTTCCAGAAATGTTGCCCTATTTTTAATCCCAAAATTTGGGGGAAATTAAATTATTTATGTGGGAAAAAAATCTTTATTTTCCAGAAATGTTGCCATAGTTTTTAATCCCAAAATTTTGGGGAAATTAAATTATTTACAAGGGAAAAAGTTCCTTATTTTACAGGAATGTTGCCCTATTTTTCAATCCCAAAGTTTTGGGGAAATTAAATTATTTACGTGGGAAAAAAATATTTATTTTCCAGAAATGTTGCATTATTTTCAATCGCAAACATTGACAGGAATTGAGGGGAACGCTGGTACAAAAGGCTAAAATGTTGCTTATATTTCAAAACCTTATGTTTCCCTATTTTTTAATCCCACAATTTGGAGAAATTAAATTATTTACGTGGAGAAAATGTCTTATTTTCCAGAAATGTTGCCATAGTTTTTAATCCGAAAATTTTGGGGAAATTAAATTATTTACAAGGGAAAACAATTCCTTCTTTTACAGGAATGTTGCCCTATTTTTCAATCCCAAAGTTTTGGGGAAATTAAATTATTTACGTGGGAAAAAGTCTTTATTTTCCAGAAATGTTGCATTATTTTCAATCGCAAACATTGACAGGAATTGAGGGGAACGCTGGTAGAAAAGCTAAAATTTTGCTTATATTTCAAAACCTTATGTTTCCCTATTTTTTAATCCCACAATTTTGAGAAATTAAATTATTTACGTGGAAAAATTTCTTATTTTGCAGAAATGTTGCCCTATTTTTAATCCCAAAATTTTGGGGAAATTAAATTATTTATGTGGGAAAAAAATCTTTATTTTCCAGAAATGTTGCCATAGTTTTTAATCCGAAAATTTTGAGGAAATTAAATTATTTACAGGGGAAAACATTCCTTATTTTACAGGAATGTTGCCCTATTTTTTAATCCCCAAATTTTGGGGAAATTAAATTATTTATGTGGGAAAAAATATTTATTTTCCAGAAATGTTGCATTATTTTCAATCGCAAACATTGACAGGAATTGAGGGGAACGCTGGTACAAAAGGCCAGAATTTTGCTTATATTTCAAAACCTTATGTTTCCCTATTTTTTAATCCCACAATATGGAAAAATTAAATTATTTACGTGGAAAAATGTCTTATTTTCCAGAAATGTTGCCCTATTTTTAATCCCAAAATTTGGGGGAAATTAAATTATTTATGTGGGAAAAAAATCTTTATTTTCCAGAAATGTTGCCATAGTTTTTAATCCGAAAATTTTGAGGAAATTAAATTATTTACAAGGGAAAACATTCCTTATTTTACAGGAATGTTGCCCTATTTTTTAATCCCCAAATTTTGGGGAAATTAAATTATTTATGTGGGAAAAAATATCTATTTTCCAGAAATGTTGCATTATTTTCAATCGCAAACATTGACAAGAATTGAGGGGAACGCTGGTACAAAAGGCCAAAATTTTGCTTATATTTCAAAACCTTATGTTTCCCTATTTTTTAATCCCACAATATGGAGAAATTAAATTATTTACGTGGAAAAATGTCTTATTTTCCAGAAATGTTGCCCTATTTTTAATCCCAAAATTTGGGGGAAATTAAATTATTCACGTGGGAAAAAAATCTTTATTTTCCAGAAATGTTGCCATAGTTTTTAATCCCAAAATTTTGGGGAAATTAAATTATTTACAAGGGAAAAAGTTCCTTATTTTACAGGAATGTTGCCCTATTTTTCAATCCCAAAGTTTTGGGGAAATTAAATTATTTACGTGGGAAAAAAATATTTATTTTCCAGAAATGTTGCATTATTTTCAATCGCAAACATTGACAGGAATTGAGGGGAACGCTGGTACAAAAGGCTAAAATGTTGCTTATATTTCAAAACCTTATGTTTCCCTATTTTTTAATCCCACAATTTGGAGAAATTAAATTATTTACGTGGAGAAAATGTCTTATTTTCCAGAAATGTTGCCATAGTTTTTAATCCGAAAATTTTGGGGAAATTAAATTATTTACAAGGGAAAAAAATTCCTTCTTTTACAGGAATGTTGCCCTATTTTTCAATCCCAAAGTTTTGGGGAAATTAAATTATTTACGTGGGAAAAAATCTTTATTTTCCAGAAATGTTGCATTATTTTCAATCGCAAACGTTGACAGGAATTGTGGGGAACGCTGGTAGAAAGGCTAAAATTTTGCTTATATTTCAAAACCTTATGTTTCCCTATTTTTTAATCCCACAATTTGGAGAAATTAAATTATTTACGTGGAAAAATTTCTTATTTTGCAGAAATGTTGCCCTATTTTTAATCCCAAAATTTTGGGGGAAATTAAATTATTCACATGGGAAAAAAATCTTTATTTTCCAGAAATGTTGCCCTATTTTTCAATCCCAAAGTTTTGGGGAAATTAAATTATTTACGTGGGAAAAAATCTTTATTTTCCAGAAATGTTGCATTATTTTGAATCGCAAACATTGACAGGAATTGAGGGGAACGCTGGTACAAAAGGCTAAAATTTTGCTTATATTTCAAAACCTTATGTTTCCCTATTTTTTAATCCCACAATTTGGAGAAATTGAATTATTTACGTGGAAAAAATGTCTTATTTTCCAGAAATGTTGCCCTATTTTTAATCCCCAAATTTTGGGGAAATTAAATTATTCACGTGGGAAAAAAATCTTTATTTTCCAGAAATGTTGCCATAGTTTTTAATCCGAAAATTTTGGGGAAATTAAATTATTTACAAGGGAAAAAAATCCTTATTTTACAGGAATGTTGCCCTATTTTTCAATCCCAAAGTTTTGGGGAAATTAAATTATTTACGTGGGAAAAAAATATTTATTTTCCAGAAATGTTGCATTATTTTCAATCGCAAACATTGACAAGAATTGAGGGGGACGCTGGTAGAAAGGCTGAAATTTTGCTTATATTTCAAAACCTTATGTTTCTCTATTTTTTAATCCCACAATTTGGAGAAATTAAATTATTTACGTGGAAAAAATGTCTTATTTTCCAGAAATGTTGCCCTATTTTTAATCCCCAAATTTTGGGGAAATTAAATTATTCACGTGGGAAAAAAATCTTTTATTTCCCAGAAATGTTGCCATAGTTTTTAATCCGAAAATTTTGGGGAAATTAAATTATTCACGTGGAAAAATTTCTTATTTTCCAGAAATGTTGCCCTATTTTTAATCCCCAAATTTTGGGGAAATTAAATTATTCACGTGGGAAAAAAATCTTTATTTTCCAGAAATGTTGCCATAGTTTTTAATCCGAAAATTTGGGGGAAATTAAATTATTCACGTGGAAAAATTTCTTATTTTCCAGAAATGTTGCCCTATTTTTAATCCCCAAATTTTGGGGAAGTTAAATTATTCACGTGGGAAAAAAATCTTTATTTTCCAGAAACGTTGCCATAGTTTTTAATCCGAAAATTTTGGGGAAATTAAATTATTTACAAGGGAAAACAATTCCTTATTTTACAGGAATGTTGCCCTATTTTTCAATCCCGAAGTTTTGGGGAAATTAAATTATTTACGTGGGAAAAAGTCTTTATTTTCCAGAAATGTTGCATTATTTTCAATCGCAAACATTGACAGGAATTGAGGGGAACGCTGGTAGAAAAGCTAAAATTTTGCTTATATTTCAAAACCTTATGTTTCCCTATTTTTTAATCCCACAATTTGGAGAAATTAAATTATTTACGTGGAAAAATTTCTTATTTTGCAGAAATGTTGCCCTATTTTTAATCCCAAAATTTTGGGGAAATTAAATTATTTATGTGGGAAAAAAATCTTTATTTTCCAGAAATGTTGCCATAGTTTTTAATCCGAAAATTTTGAGGAAATTAAATTATTTACAAGGGAAAACATTCCTTATTTTACAGGAATGTTGCCCTATTTTTTAATCCCCAAATTTTGGGGAAATTAAATTATTTATGTGGGAAAAAATATTTATTTTCCAGAAATGTTGCATTATTTTCAATCGCAAACATTGACAGGAATTGAGGGGAACGCTGGTACAAAAGGCCAGAATTTTGCTTATATTTCAAAACCTTATGTTTCCCTATTTTTTAATCCCACAATATGGAAAAATTAAATTATTTACGTGGAAAAATGTCTTATTTTCCAGAAATGTTGCCCTATTTTTAATCCCAAAATTTGGGGGAAATTAAATTATTTATGTGGGAAAAAAATCTTTATTTTCCAGAAATGTTGCCATAGTTTTTAATCCCAAAATTTTGGGGAAATTAAATTATTTACAAGGGAAAAAGTTCCTTATTTTACAGGAATGTTGCCCTATTTTTCAATCCCAAAGTTTTGGGGAAATTAAATTATTTACGTGGGAAAAAAAT
Source organism: Nerophis ophidion (assembly GCF_033978795.1). Lineage (NCBI taxonomy): Eukaryota > Metazoa > Chordata > Actinopteri > Syngnathiformes > Syngnathidae > Nerophis > Nerophis ophidion. The sequence continues at coordinate 12,530,140 of NC_084627.1, read as the reverse complement.
ATTTATTTTCCAGAAATGTTGCATTATTTTCAATCGCAAACATTGACAGGAATTGAGGGGAACGCTGGTACAAAAGGCCAGAATTTTGCTTATATTTCAAAACCTTATGTTTCCCTATTTTTTAATCCCACAATATGGAAAAATTAAATTATTTACGTGGAAAAATGTCTTATTTTCCAGAAATGTTGCCCTATTTTTAATCCCAAAATTTGGGGGAAATTAAATTATTTATGTGGGAAAAAAATCTTTATTTTCCAGAAATGTTGCCATAGTTTTTAATCCCAAAATTTTGGGGAAATTAAATTATTTACAAGGGAAAAAGTTCCTTATTTTACAGGAATGTTGCCCTATTTTTCAATCCCAAAGTTTTGGGGAAATTAAATTATTTACGTGGGAAAAAAATATTTATTTTCCAGAAATGTTGCATTATTTTCAATCGCAAACATTGACAGGAATTGAGGGGAACGCTGGTACAAAAGGCTAAAATGTTGCTTATATTTCAAAACCTTATGTTTCCCTATTTTTTAATCCCACAATTTGGAGAAATTAAATTATTTACGTGGAGAAAATGTCTTATTTTCCAGAAATGTTGCCCTATTTTTAATCCCCAAATTTTGGGGAAATTAAATTATTCACGTGGGAAAAAAATCTTTATTTTCCAGAAATGTTGCCATAGTTTTTAATCCGAAAATTTTGGGGAAATTAAATTATTTACAAGGGAAAAAAATTCCTTATTTTACAGGAATGTTGCCCTATTTTTCAATCCCAAAGTTTTGGGGAAATTAAATTATTTACGTGGAAAAATGTCTTTATTTTCCAGAAATGTTGCATTATTTTCAATCGCAAACATTGACAGGAATTGAGGAGAACGCTGGTACAAAAGGCTAAAATTTTGCTTATATTTCAAAACCTTATGTTTCCCTATTTTTTAATCCCACAATTTGGAGAAATTAAATTATTTACGTGGAAAAAATGTCTTATTTTCCAGAAATGTTGCCCTATTTTTAATCCCAAATTTTGGGGAAATTAAATTATTCACGTGGGAAAAAAATCCTTATTTTCCAGAAATGTTGCCCTATTTTTCAATCCCAAAGTTTTGGGGAAATTAAATTATTTACGTGGGAAAAAAATCTTTATTTTCCAGAAATGTTGCATTATTTTCAATCGCAAACGTTGACAGGAATTGAGGGGAACGCTGGTAGAAAGGCCAAAATTTTGCTTATATTTTAAAACCTTAATGTTTCCCTATTTTTTAATCCCACAATTTGGAGAAATTAAATTATTTCCGTGGAAAAATGTCTTTATTTTCCAGAAATATTGCCCTATTTTTAATCCCCAAATTTTGGGGAAATTAAATTATTCACATGGGAAAAAAATCTTTATTTTCCAGAAATGTTGCCATAGTTTTTAATCCGAAAATTTTGGGGAAATTAAATTATTCACGTGGGAAAAAAATCTTTATTTTCCAGAAATGTTGCCATAGTTTTTAATCCGAAAAATTTGGGGATTTATAAAGGATTTATGAAAGATTTTTGAATTGTTGCTATTTTTAGAATATTTAAAACAAAATCTCACGTACCCCTTGGCATACCTTAAAGCAGTGGTCCTCAACCTTTTTGTACCCGCGGACCGGTCTACGCTTAATAATTTGTCCTGCGGCCCGGGGGGGAGGGGGTTGTCTTTTTTTTTTCTTTTTCTTCTTTGTCATGAAAAAGGGATTTTTTTGTGGTTGGTGCACTATTTGTAAGTGTATATTGTGTTCTTTATGTTGATTTAATTTAAAAAACTTTTTTTTTTTTATATATAAAAAAATTCTGCGGCCCGGTAGCAATCCCCGTGGTTGGGGACCACTGCCTTCAAGTACCCCCAGGGGTACGCGTACCCCCATTTGAGAACCACTGATTTAGACAAAGGCTGTGTCACACAAAGGGGAGAAAAAGGTAAAGCTGCGTTTAGAGACGGTTGCCAGGTGTCCAAAACAACCCCCTAAATCGCTAAATGATATTATGATTCATCAAAAAATATTTTAATACAAGAAACACCGTTTGGTCGATAATAAGACTTTATATTTGCCGAGCGACTGTAAAGTCCAGCTTTAAGTAAGTTTTGTTGCTGTTAAAGATACCTCTTGTCCGAGGGTAATTCAGCACATCTGGCAACCCCCTGCTAGCCTCAATCTGTGTCAATTGGCGGACGGGAGAGAAAGGCCCACTCTTATTTCTCGCCCGTGACGTGATTTTGAACAACCGTTTAAACCTTAACTCCACCAACAATTGGGATTATTTCTCCTTTTTGTTTTTGTTTGTTTTCATCGCCGTGGTTTGTTGTCGCCGCTGCGTGCGAGACGGCGTCATGGCAGGTGTTTGAAGGCGGGAGAAGATGCACAATCAAGGCTTATTGGGGCTTTTCTCAACCTCCACGACCTCATAGAATCTTCTAGAAGAGACGAGATAAAAGCACCATGGAGGGCGGAATAGTGCCAGAACCTTGTAGTCGGAATTAACCCCCCCAGGCGGATTGACTAGGTGGAATAAAGAGGAGGAGAGTGAAGATTCCAAAATGGTGTTCCGGAGCGAGGAGATGTGTTTGGCCCAGTTGTTCCTGCAGTCCGGCTCCGAGTATGACTGCGTCAGCCAACTGGGAGAACTGGGCTTGGTCGAGTTCCGAGACGTAAGTACACATGTTTAGTCCGAAAAACTACCACTTACTAGTATATAAATATATATGTATAAGTACGTACACTTGCACAATACGAGAGGTGTTTCCAAAATCCTACTTTTTCTAAAGACACCTGAACGTGCATTGCTGTAGATCACCACCATGTGTCCCATGGGGCATCTGCTGATTTTAGACGGAGAATGTTATTGATGCTGTGCAGGATATGATTAGTAGATTACTACGTCAAAATTCCTCCACTGATTTTGAAAAATTTCAACACCAACCATTTCAACTAATTCAGCACATTCAAGGGTTGTTGTTTTATTTAACCGTAATTCAAAAAATTCAAGCTTTTTCCAAAATTCCAACATTTTCTGTAAATGTGTGTATATATATATATATATATATATATATATATATATATATATATGTATGTACACTTGCACAATGCGAGAGGTGTTTCAAAAATCCTACTTTTTCTAAAGACACCTGAACGTGCATTGCTGTAGATCACCACCATGTGTCCCATGGGGCATCTGCTGATTTTAGACGGAGAATGTTATTCATGCTGTGCAGGATATGATTAGTAGATTACTACGTCAAAATTCCTCCACTGATTATGAAAAATTTCAACACCAACCATTTCAACTAATTCAGAACATTCAAGGGTTGTTGTTTTATTTAACCGTAATTCAAAAAATTCACGCTTTTTCCAAAATTCCCACATTTTCTGTAAATGTGTATATATATATATACATATATGTATATATGTATGTACACTTGCACAATACGAGAGGTGTTTCAAAAATCCTACTTTTTCTAAAGACACCTGAACGTGCATTGCTGTAGATCACCACCATGTGTCCCATGGGGCATCTGCTGATTTTAGACAGAGAATGTTATTGATACTGTACAGCAGGAGTAGGGAACCTGTGGCTCTTTTGATGACTGCATCTGGCTCTCAGATAAATCTTAGCTGACATTGCTTAACACGATAAGTAATGAATATTTCCGCTGGTAATCACAATGTTAAAAACAACGTTCAAAATATAAAACATTCTCATACATTTTAATCCATCCATCCATCTGTTTTCTACCGCACCTGTTCAAGAAGTCGCATTAATGGTAAGCATTTTATTTATCATCAGTGAGCTTCCGAATAACAATGTTATTAAAAAGATTAGCAGACTTATTAGGTGAAGATCTGTCACTTAACTTCTGTTTGTGCTTCTTTGTTTTGTATTTACTTCCCATTAGTGCTCTTATTTTGTTTCCATTTCCTGCTTGTCTCACTAGGCGCTGTGTTTTTTTCCCTCACCTGCTGTTGATTGGCAGCCGGTCCAAACCGCTGCCAATCAGCAAGCTTCTATTTATGCTTGTCTCACGCGCTCCTCAGGGCTCGAAGATTGACTATTGTTTGGAACTGTACATGCAAGAAAGCTTCATGATCTTGATGATATTAAAAGCATCTTACCTGCTCTTCGCTCTCCTGGTTCCTGCATCTTTGGGTCGCCACTACTGCTGCCATGCGAGTTTGTGACATATTTTACTCTAAAGATATTAGTTTTACTTAAAAATGCAGACATTTAGTTGTATTCAGTGTTAAAAAATATTCTATGGCTCTCACAGAAATACATTTTAATATATATTTGGCTTAAATGTCTCTCGCAGCCAAAAAGGTTCCCGACCCCTGCTGTACAGGATATGATTAGTAGATTACTACCGTACTTCCTTAAACAGCCGCCGGGGCGCTAATTAATTTAAAACCTCTTCTCACTCCTGCGCTTCTTCAAAGCATGCGGTAAAAGTAAGCAGGCGCCAATAATTTTAAAACCTCTTCTCACCCCTGCATTTACCAATGGCATGCAGTAAAAAATTGAGTGTGATATAAAAATAAAAAATGATTCTGCGGCCCGGTGGTTGGGGACCACTCCTCTACAGCATGTCATCGCGCCCACTTTTACACCATGCTGTCTGCGTGCCGGCTGGACGCATGCATTTCGCTGCTTCTTGTACGAGATTGCAATGCATATTTGGTCAACAGCCATACCTTTTACACTGATGTTTGTGATATAAACAACTTTAAAGCTCTTACTAATATGCGCCACACTCTGTGAACCCACACCAAGCACATTTCTGGAGAGCATTGGCTCTGTGGCACATTATAAACGCAGCATAGGGATTACCCACAATGCTGTGCATCCGTGACTCTTGGTTATATTTTACACGCGCCCCCAACCCCGCCCACCTCAACCAATGGACGGTGTAGCCAGGAGTCGTGGATGCATTGCATTCTGGGTAAGTGTTGCGTTTGTGGTGTGTTGCAGGGCCGATGTTCTCCAGAAGTGTGTTTGTCATCGTTTAATGTGGGTTTGCGGAGTGTGGCGCGTATTAGTGGAAGTGTTGAAGTTGTTTTATATCACAACCATTAGTGTGATCTGTAAGTCTGTGGAAAAATACCCCTGGTTTACACACATTAAAAGCAAAAAAAACTCCTCCGCCATTTTGAAATTATCTGCTGCGGAAGCGTCACTCTTGACGTTGCAAATTTGACCCGGCGGTAAAAGTAGGCATGCCGCATTTTACATGCCCGGCGGCTATTCAAGGAAATACGGTATGTCAACATTCCTCCACTGATTTTGAAAAATTCCAACACCAACCATTTCAACTAATTCAGAACAATCAGGGGTTGTTGTTTTTTTTTAACCGTAATCCAAAAAATTCACGCCTTTTCCAAAATTCCCAAATTTTCTGGAAATGTGTGTGTGTATGTATATATATATTTATATATGTATGTATGTATGTATATATATATGTGTATATGTATGTATATATATGTGTATATAGATATATATGTATATATTTGTGTATATATATATGTGTGTGTGTGTGTATATATATGTATGTATGTGTATATATATATATATATATATATATATATATATATATATATATATATATATATATATATATATATGTATATGTATCTATGTATGTATGTTTGTGTATATATATATATATACATATATGTATGTATGTATGTATGTATGTATGTGTGTGTATGTACACTTGCACAATACGAGAGGTGTTTCAAAAATCCTACTTTTCTAAAGTCACCTGAACGTGCATTGCTGTAGATCACCACCATGTGTCCCATGGGGCATCTGCTGATTTTAGACGGAGAATGTTATTGATGGATATGATTAGTAGATTACTACGTCAACATTCCGCTTGTCCCTTTATGGGTTGCGGGGGGTGCTGGAGCCTATCTCAGCTGCATTCGGGCGGAAGGCGGATTACACCCTGGACAAGTCCCCACTTCATCACAGTCCAACACCAACCATTTCAACTCATTCAGAACTTTCAAAGTTTTTTTTTATTTTTATTTTTTTACCATTTTCCCCAAAAATTCCCGCTTTTTCCAGAATTCCCAAATTTTCTGGCGATCACTACCATGTGTCCCATGGGGCATCTGCTGATTTTAGACGGAGAATGTTATTGATGCTGTACAGGATATGATTAGTAGATTACTACGTCAAAATTCCTCCACCATTTTGAATCATTCAGATTGTTCAAAGGTTGTTTTTTGTTTGAACCGTCTTCCAAAAAATTCCCGCTTTTTCCAAAATTCCCAAATTTTCTGGAAATTTCTAATCAAATGAATGGGACATTTTTCAAAAGTTCCACAACTCCTACATTTTTCATCCAATTCAAACCGTTCCAACTTCAAAATATTCAGCCTGTTCTGGAATTGTGTGACAATTTATTTTTTAAAATTCCCGGAATTCCTAGTTTTCAGAGACATTTTCCCCATTGAAAATTAATCAACCATTGTTCAAATTTCGACAAAATTCACACATTTTTAACCTTCAGAGACATTTTCCCCATTGAAAATTGATCAACCATTGTTCAAATTTCAACAAAATTCACACATTTTTAACCTATTCAAACCATTCCAACATCAACACATTCAAATCACCCTGGATATTCAAAGTACCATTTTTCCACATTCAACAAATTTCCAGGAATTTCTGTTTTTTATTAACCTTATTTTCAACCTTTTTTTAGTGCGATGACTCCTTTCACATTTTTCAACCTACTTCAACCGTTCCACCGTCAAACATCCCTATTAATCAGGGCAAAAAAACAAATCGGTTTAAGAATTTGAAAAATTCCCGGTTTTCCAGAAATTCCATAATACCAAAATGTTCCCAAATTTCCAGGAAGTTCCCATTGAAATGAACGGGACATTTTTTCCAAGTTCCCACATTTTCAACCTATTCAAACCATCCCACCTTCAACACATTCAACTCATCCCGGACATTCAATTGACCATATTTCCACGTTCAACACATTTCCAGGAATTCCTCTCTTTTCCCACCTTTTTTAGAGTGATTAATTTTGTTTTACATTTTTCAACCCGTTTCCACCTTTTCCACCATCAGTACATTCCTCTAGGTCAGGAAAAAAAATGAAGTTGTTTTATGAACTTGAAAAGTTCCTAGTTTTCCTGAAATTCCAGGAATTCCGTAATACCATTTCTGAATTAAAGATGTTACTACTTGAACATTCCTTGACTGATTTGAAAAATTCCAACACCAACCATTTCAACTCATTCCGAACATTCAAGGATTGTTTTTTTTAACCATTTTCCCAAAAGTTCCCGCATTTTCCGAAATTCCCAAATTTTCTGGAAATTCCTATTTAATTGAATGAGACATTTTTCAAATTTCCACAACTCCTACATTTTTCATCCAATTCAAACCGTTCCAACATCAAAATATTCAGCCTGTTCAAGAATTGTGTGACAATTTTTTTTTGGGGGATTCCCTGAATTCCTAGAATTCCCAGTTTTCAGAGACATTATTTCCATTTAAAATGAATCATCCATTGTTCAAATTTTGACAAAATTCCCACATTTTTTTAACCGATTCAAACCATCCCACCTTCAACCCATTCCACTGATCCTGTACATTTAAACTACCATTTTTCCAGGTTCAACACATTTTTCAACCGTTCCACTGTCAAAACATTCCTCTTAGTCAGGATAAAAAAACAAGTTGGTTTAAGAACTTGAAAAATTCCCGGTTTTCCCCAAATTCCGTAATAAAAAATTTTAATTAAAAAACTAAACAATTCCAACACCAACCAATTCAGCTCATTCGGACTCATGTTCCTAATCCTTTTTAAAAAATCACGTTTTTCCCCAAATTTCCAGGAAGTTCCCATTGAAATAGATGGGACATTTTTCCAAGTTGCACAATTCCCACATTTTTCAACCTATTCAAACCATTCCAACATCAACACATTCAACTCATCCTGTACATTCAAACTACCATTTTTCCACGTTCAACACATTTCCAAGAATTCCTGTCTTTTTCTATCCTTAATTCCCACCTTTTTTAGTGCAATGAATCCTTTCGCAGTTTTCAACCGTTCGACTGTCAAAACATTCCTCTTAGTTAAAACAGAAAAACAAATTGGTTTAAGAAGTTGAAAAATTCCCGGTTTTCCCGAGATTCCGTAATACCTTTTTTCAATTAAAAAACTGTCACTACTTCAACATTTCTTGACCGATTTAAACAATTCCAACACCAACCAATTCAACTTTGTCAGGACATTCATGCCCCTAAAAAATCCCGCTTTTCCCCAAATTCCCAAAATTCCAGAAAGTTCCCATTGAAATGAATGGGATATTTTTCCAAGTTGCCTAATTCCCACATTTTTCAACCTATTCAAACCATTTTAAAATCAACACATTCAACTCATCCTGCACATTCAAACTACCATTTTTTCGACATTCAACAAATTTGCAGGAATTCCTGTCTTTCTCTAACCTTATTTCCAGCCTTTTTTAGTGCATTGAATCCTTTCACATTTTCCAACCCATTTCAAAAGTTCCACTGTCAAAACATTCCTCTTAGTCAAGACAAAAAACAAGTTGGTTTAAGAACTTGAAAAATTCCCATTTTCCCCAAAATTCCATAATACCATTTTTCAATTGAAAAACTGTCACTACTTCAGCATTTTTTGACCGATTTAAACAATTCCAACACCAACCAATTCAGCTCATTCAGGACATTCATGCCCCTAAAAAATCCCGCTTTCCCCAAAATTCCCAAATTTCCAGGAAGTTCCCATTGAAATGAATGGGATATTTTTCCAAGTTACACTTTTCCCACATTTTTCACTTATTCAAACCCTTCCAACATCAACACATTCCACTCATCCAACCAACACTATCCCACGTTCCAAACCAAATTCCGGTTTTCCTGGAAATTCAAACTCTTCTTACATCCGTACCACATTCTGTCAGCATTTCAGTTCAACTTCAGCATTCACGCGTAATTTCTCCAGGAATTGCCTCATTAGTCGCCTCAGTTTTGCGATCAGACCTTGATTGATAACCCGCCACCCTCCTGACCTTTCAGCTCAATCCAAGCGTCAGCTCCTTCCAGCGCCGCTTTGTCAGCGAGATCAAGAGATGCGAGGAGATGGAGAGGATGCTGGGTAAGGTGTGGGGTGCACTTGAGAACACAGCCGAGGCACCAAATTGACTTGTGCGGCCGTAGGTTACCTCCTGAGGGAGATCCAGAAGGCTCACATCGCCGTACCCGAGGAGGACGAGAGTCCACTGGCTCCTCCGCCCAGACAAGTGCTGGAGATCATGGTGAGCGTGGACGCCGGACCAGCACGCAAAGATCAGGAGAGCATCGGTGACGCTGTGTTCTCCTGCTCAGGAGCAGCTCCAGAGGCTGGAGATGGAGCTGAGCGAGGTGGCCAGGAACAAAGACAAGCTGCAGAGGAACCTGCTGGAGCTCATCGAGTACACGCACATGCTGAAGATCACGCGCACCTTCATACACAGCCGCTCCAGGGTGAGTGTGTCTTTTTAACAAGCACACGGGGAGGTCGCCTACAGCCGCAAATGTTAATGGAATGGTTTTAAACTAGAGTGTTTATTTGCATTTAAATGGAGCATTTGGTCTAAAATAGGCCCTCTAAATCAGGGGTGTCAAACTCAAATACAGAGTGGGCCAAAATTTTAAACTGAACAAAGCAGCGGGCCAAGGTTGAACAAATTAACCTTTTAATAGGGACCCAAACAAGTTTTGCATTGAATATTGAACGAGCAAGGCTTATATAACTTTATAGTGACATGCAAAATCGATTTTCAAATAATAATAATAATAATAATTTAAAAATATCAATGGTATATTAAATGAAATTTAAATAAAAAAAATTGAATGCCTCTTTCCTATTTGCAGCTTTCTGATGTAAATATCAGCATTAACTTGGCGGGGTTTGGTGGTAGCGGGGGGTGTCTATTGTAGCATCCCGGAAGTGTTAGTGCTGCAAGGGGTTCTGGGTATTTGTTCTGTTGTGTTTATGTTGTGTTACAGTGCGGATGTTCTCCCTAAATGTGGTTGTCGTTCTTGTTTGGTATGGGTTCACAGTGTGGCGCATAGTTGTAACAGTGCTAAAGTTGTTTATACGGCCACCCTCAGTGTGACCTGTATGGCGGTTGACCAAGTATGCCTTGCATTTACTTGTTTGTGTGTAAAGTCCGCATATAGTATGTGACTGGGCCGGCACAATGTTTGTATGGAAAAAAGTGGACGAGATGACAGGTTGTAGAGGACGTCGAATGCAGTGCCTTTAAGGCACGTCCACAATGATGTTGTTTGGGTGGAAATCGAGAGAAATTCGGGAGAATGCTTGCTTCGGGGGATTTTCGGCAAGGGCACTGAAATTCAGAAGTCTCCCGGGAAAATCGGGAGGGTTGGTAAGTATGAGTATTAGTGGTGAATGCGGTGTTATAATACCGGGGGGCCAGCTCTAATGTTAATTTGATATTGCCTCAAGGGCCACATTAAATTACACGGTGGGCCAAATTTGGCCCGCGAGCCAGAGTTTGACACCCATGCTCTAAATTTAGCTAAAATAACGGAGGGCATTTTATAAACGACTTTTTTGTTGTTGTTGCGTTTATGTCTTAATTTGAACAGTGGTTAACTTCTTTTTACACTTAAATGACAACTAATCATATCGTTAATAGAGGACAGTTTGACTCTGGGACAGATTATTGATATTTCATAAATAGAAAATTGTTTGGAAACAGAAGCGTTTCTAAAGTAACTCCAGGTTTTAAAATACTTAATACTTAATATTTATTTTATATTATCATTTAAATGAGATGTTTTAAATGTTTGTTTTTTATGTAAGATCATTTCATCTTTAACATTTTCCCCAGATTGTTTATTTTTGTAGAAATGTGTCAGCCCTTCCAACAACACAACCAGGAATAAATTATTGATAAATAGCTGTTTATATCAAATACATTTAAAAAAAAATAGAGTCAGTTACCCCTTTACTAAACGGTTTGTTTTTTATTCATAAAATATAACAAAAATGCTAAATTTGAGATGTATTTTTTTTTTTTTTGGCAAAAAGCCACAAAGAAAAGAGGAAATGTTGATACTTATACAGAAAATGTTGATACTTATACAGAACATGTTGATACTTATACAGAACATGTTGATACTTATACAGAACATGTTGATACTTATACAGAAAATGTTGATACTTATACAGAACATGTTGATACTTATACAGAAAATGTTGATACTTATACAGAAAATGTTGATACTTATACAGAAAATGTTGATACTTATACAGAACATGTTGATACTTATACAGAACATGTTGATACTTATACAGAAAATAAATATAGATTTAGTAAGTATAATCACTCAATTAATATACAAATAATAACAAATAATAAACTATACATTTTGACGCCCCTGCTAATAAATAAACACATTTATTAGGTTATTTTGTTTAAAAGATAAATAAATACGCAATAGATTGTATTTGAAATAAATAAATGATGTTATTTTAAGATTTAGCCATTCACCTTGTAGAAAAAGACTTGTTTTTTTAATTTATTAAATATCCATTCATCCATCATCTTCCACTTATCCGAGGTCGGGTCGCGGGGGCAACAGCCCAAGCAGGGAAACCCAGACTTCCCTCTCCCCAGCCACTTATTAAATATCATTAAAAAAAAACAATTTGAGAGAGTACATTTGCAAAAAAAAAGGCACAAAATAAAGATTAAAAATCTAAAATGTCGATCCCATAATTAGAAAATAAAAAATATATATATTATCAATTAATATAAAAATAGTATACATCTAATTACAATTATTAAACTACATCTCTAATAAATAAACACATTCCTTGATTATTGTGTTAGAAATATGGAAACCCTACAAACAAGACAGTCAAGAATAAATGATTTATTAATTGCTATTTATATTAAATAAATAATTTAAAAATAATCATTCACATTGCAGAGAAGGGTTAGTTTTTATCAGCAACATTTGAGAATTTTTTGCAAAAAGGGCACAAAGTAAAGAGAAAAAAGATGAAATGTAATAAAATACATATGTTTTGTAAAGATAATGTAAAAATGATATACATATAATTAGAAGTTTTGACACCCTTGCTAGTAAATAAACATTGGTGGGTATAAAGGTAAAGAAAAGCTGTCAGGAATGACATGTTGTCCCTTTCCATTATCAGCATGAGGCCTTGGGTCCCCAGTATGAGGAGTTCCCCACCATGGAGACAGACTCGGTGTCAGGCTGCACCGGCATGCAGAGACTTGGAGCCAAGCTTGGGTGAGCGGTGCTCACCTGCGCACTCCAAGCCTCCGTCTTTTAACCTCATCAACTGCTGCCTTGTGTAGGTTCATCTCCGGACTCATCCAGCGCGTGAAAGTGGAGGCGTTTGAGCGCATGTTGTGGCGGGTGTGCAAGGGCTACACCATCCTCAGCTACGCCCAGGTGGAGGAGAACCTCGCCGACCTCGACACGGTGAGATGAAGGAATGCACTTGCCTTGCTTAGACACCGAACTCTATTTAATAATACAACTCTAACATTCGACAACCAAACAATTATACAAGGCGACACGGTAAAGAATCTGGGTATTATCTTCGACCCAACTCTCTCCTTTGAGGCACACATTAAAAGCGTTACTAAAACGGCCTTCTTTCATCTCCGTAATATCGCTAAAATTCGCTCCATTCTGTCCACTAAAGACGCTGAGATCATTATCCATGCGTTTGTTACGTCTCGCCTCGATTACTGTAACGTATTATTTTCGGGTCTCCCCATGTCTAGCATTAAAAGATTACAGTTGGTACAAAATGCGGCTGCTAGACTTTTGACAAGAACAAGAAAGTTTGATCACATTACACCTGTACTGGCTCACCTGCACTGGCTTCCTGTGCACTTAAGATGTGACTTTAAGGTTTTACTACTTACATATAAAATACTACACGGTCTAGCTCCATCCTATCTTGCCGATTGTATTGTACCATATGTCCCGGCAAGAAATCTGCGTTCAAAGGACTCCGGCTTATTAGTGATTCCCAAAGCCCAAAAAAAGTCTGCGGGCTATAGAGCATTTTTCGTTCGGGCTCCAGTACTCTGGAATGCCCTCCCGGTAACAGTTCGAGATGCTACCTCAGTAGAAACATTTAAGTCTCACCTTAAAACTCATCTGTATACTCTAGCCTTTAAATAGACCTCCTTTTTAGACCAGTTGATCTGCCGTTTCTTTTCTTTTTCTTCTATGTCCCACTCTCCCGTGTGGAGGGGGTCCGGTCCGATCCGGTGGCCATGTACTGCTCGCCTGTGTATCGGCTGGGGACATCTCTGCGCTGCTGGTCCGGCTCCGCTTGGGATGGTTTCCTGCTGGCTCCGCTATGAACGGGACTCTCGCTGCTGTGTTGGATCCGCTTTGGACTGGACTCTCGCGACTGTGTTGGATCCATTGTGGATTGAACTTTCACAGTATCATGTTAGACCCGCTCGACATCCATTGCTTTCCTCCTCTCCAAGGTTCTCATAGTCATCATTGTCACCGACGTCCCACTGGGTGTGAGTTTTCCTTGCCCTTATGTGGGCTTACCGAGGATGTCGTGGTGGTTTGTGCAGCCCTTTGAGACACTAGTGATTTAGGGCTATATAAGTAAACATTGATTGATTGATTGATTGACTGCTTGTTGTTGGCGTGAGTGACAGGGAGAAACGCTTTAAGATGCTCTTTTTTTTTTTTTTTAGATATTGAAAATACGGGATTATAATGTATTATTCTTTTTATTTTTTTTACATTATAATCCTATAAAAAAATATAGGAATATACTAGGGCTTCACGGTGGCAGAGGGGTTAGTGCGTCTGCCTCACAATAGGAAGGTCCTGCAGTCCTGGGTTCAATCCCAGGCTCGGGATCTTTCTGTGTGGAGTTTGCATGTTCTCCCCGTGAATGCGTGGGTTCCCTCCGGGTACTCCGGCTTCCTCCCACTTCCAAAGACATGCACCTGGGGATAGGTTGATTGGCAACACTAAATTGGCCCTAGTGTGAATGTTGTCTGTCTATCTGTGTTGGCCCTGCGATGAGGTGGCGACTTGTCCAGGGTGTACGCCGCCTTCCGCCCGATTGTAGCTGAGATAGGCGCCAGCGCCCCCCGCGACCCCAAAAGGGAATAAGCGGTAGAAAATGGATGGATGGATTATAATGGGCTTACTGCAATGCAAGCAGGCCATATACATTTTGTGTTACCATGGCGACTATGTGAAGTGAATGATATTTATATAGCGCTTTTTCTCTAGTGACTCAAAGCGCTTTACATAGTGAAACCCACTATCTAAGTTACGTTTAAACCACTGTGGGTGACACTGGGAGCAGGTGGGTGAAGTGTCTTGCCCAAGGACACAACGGCAGTGACTAGGATGGATCGAACCTGCAACCCTCAAGTTGCTGGCACGGCCGCTCTACCAACCAAGCTATACCGCCCCACGAATAAAAAAAAAATGGGCCAGTTTAATGCATACTTGCCAACCGGATTTTCCGGTAGACTCCCTAAATTCAGCGCCTCTCCCGAAAACCTCCCGGGACAAATTTTCTCCCGAAATTCAGGCGGAGCTGGAGGCCACGCCCCCTCCAGCTCCATGCAGACCTGAGTGAGGACAGCCTGTTTTCATGTCCGCTTTCCCACAATATAAACAGCGTGTCTGCCCAATGACGTTATAACTCTAGAATGATCGAGGTCGAGTTCTTGGTTTCTTATGTGGGTTTATTGTTCGGCAGTTTCATCAACGTCCTCCCAGCGCGGTAACAACACACAACAACAGCAGTCACGTTTTCGTCTACCGTAAAGCAGTTTGTCTGCCGTAAATAGCAATGTTGTGACACTCTTAAACAGGACAATACTGCCATCTACTGTACATGCATATGGTTAGAAAAAATAGTGACGGAGAATTGAACAAGGATGGACAATTCAACCCTTAACTCAACAATGAGTAGATGAGTGTTATGTGTGTGTGTATGTGTAAATAAATGAAAACTGAAATATATATATAAAATAAATTATATATAGATATATAGCTAGAATTCACTGAAAGTCAAGTATTTTATATATATATATATATATATGGAATACTTGACTTGGTGAATCCAGCTGTAAATATACTCCTCCCCTCTTAACCACGCCCCCCACCTCTCCCGGAATCGGAGGTCTCAAGTTTGGCAAGTATGGTTTAATGGGTACATTTATTCAAGTTTTAGCATTTTTATGTAAACATGCCACTGTTTGGGACCTTTGGGAAACGCCGCTTCTTCATGAGTGGCTAAACACTGGGACCGTGTGTGTGTGTGTGTGTGTGTGTGTGTGTGTGTGTGTGTGTGTGTGTGTGTGTTGTTGTTGCAGGGTGAGATCAGCAAGAACGTGGTCTTCCTCATCTCATTCTGGGGAGACCAGATCGGACAGAAAGTCCAGAAAATCTGCGATTGGTAAGTCCTCCCTCGCCGCGGGGGTCCTTTTTTAACTTCCTCTCACGCTGTGGCGGTCCTCAGCTACCACTGCCACCTTTATCCTCACCCGGAGAACGACGAGGAGCGGGCGGACATGCTGGACAGCTTGAGGACGCGCATCCAAGACCTCAACAACGTAGGACTGCTCTGTGAAGGCCCTGGTGGAGCGGGCGGTGACCGCTGTGGGTTCCCCGCAGGTTCTCCATCGTACCGACGACTACCTGAAGCAGGTCCTGCAGAAGGCGTCGGAGTCGGCGAACGGCTGGGTGGTGCAGGTGAAAAAGATGAAGGCCATCTATCACATCCTCAACCTCTGCAGCTTCGACGTCACCAACAAGTGTTTGATCGCCGAGGTGTGGTGTCCCGTCAGTGACCTGGCCAACCTGCGGGCGGCGCTGGAGGAAGGCTCGGTAGGAAGAGGCTGGTTGTTGTCCTTTTGCCTCCGCGTCCTTACGCTCCTTTTCCCTCTACTGGCAGAGAAAAGGCGATGCCACCGTTCCTTCGTTTGTAAACCGCATCCCCAGTGCCGACACGCCTCCCACGCTGGTCCGGACCAACAAGTTCACATCGGGCTTCCAGAGCATCGTGGAGGCGTACGGGGTGGGGGATTATCGAGAGGTGAGCCCAGGTAAGCGCCACGCTCAAATATTTAAAGGTACTGTCAGGTTCAAACACTGATGACATCTATTAAACAGACAGGAAGCAAGGAATCATGCAGAGACAGAGTTCAATTTAGCTCATGAGGAGAACGCATGGAGCTGCAGACTTAGTCACAATCTCACCCTATGTTCTAAGGCAGTGGTCTCCAACCTTTTTGTATCCGCGGACCGGTCAACGCTTAATAATTTGTCCCGCGGCCCAGGGGGGGTGTCCTTTTTTTTTTGTTTTCTTTTTTGTCATGAAAAAGGGACATTTTGTCATGAAAAAGGGAGTTTTTTGTGGTAAGTGTATATTGTGTTTTTTATGTTGATTTAAGGCCAGCTTGGCGCAGTGGAAGAGTTGCCGTGCGCAACCCGAGGGTTCCTGGTTCAATCCCCACCTAGTACCAACCTTGCCACGTCCGTTGTGTCCTGAGCAAGACACTTCACCCTTGCTCCTGGTGGGTGCTGGTTAGCGCCTTGCATGGCAGCTCCCTCCATCAGTGTGTGAATGTGTGTGTGAATGGGTAAAATGTGGAAGTAGTGTCAAAGCGCTTTGAGTACCTTGAGGGTAGAAAATCGCTATACAAGTACAACCCATTTATCATTTATTTAAAAAAAAAAAAAATTATTTATTTTTTTTTTTTTTTATAAAAAAATATTCTGCGGCCTGGTACCAATCGGGCCACGGCCCGGTGGTTGGGGACCACTGTTCTAAGGTACAGCTCCCGCGCCCCTCTATTTTATTCAGGTGTTCCCCAGTCAACATCACTGAGGCCCCCTATAATCAATCAATCAATCAATTTTGATCTATATAGCCCCAAATCACAAATGTCTCAAAGGACTGCACAAATCATTACGACTTCAACATCCTCGGAAGAACCCACAAAAGGGCAAGGAAAACTCACACCCAGTTGGCAGGGAGAATTCACATCCAGTGGGACGCCAGTGACAATGCTGACTATGAGAAACCTTGGAGAGGACCTCAGATGTGGGCAACCCCCCCCTCTAGGGGACCGAAAGCAATGGATGTGGAGCGGGTCTAACATGATACTGTGAAAGTTCAATCCATAGTGGCTCCAACACAGCCGCGAGAGTTCAGTTCAAAGCGGATCCAAGACAGCAGCGTAGTCCCGTCCACAGGAAACCATCTCAAGCGGAGGCGGATCAGCAGCGTAGAGATGTCCCCAACCGATACAGGCGAGCGGTCCATCCTGGATCCCGACGAGCGGTCCATCCTGGGTCTCGACTCTGGACAGCCAGTATTTCATCCATGGTCATCGGACCGGACTCCCTCCACAAGGGAGGGGGGGACATAGGAGAAAGAAAAGAAGCGGCAGATCAACTGGTCTAAAAATAAGGTCTATTTAAAGGCTAGAGTATACAGATGAGTTTTAAGGTGAGACTTAAATGCTTCTACTGAGGTAGCATCTCGAACTGTTACCGGGAGGGCATTCCAGAGTACTGGAGCCCGAACGGAAAACGCTCTATAGGCCGCAGACTTTTTTTGGGCTCTAGGAATCACTAATAAGCCGGAGTCCTTTGAACGCAGATTTCTTGCCGGGACATACGGTACAATACAATCAGCAAGATAGGATGGAGCTAGACCGTGTAGTATTTTATACGTAAGTAGTAAAACCTTAAAGTCACATCTTAAGTGCACAGGAAGCCAGTGCAGGTGAGCCAGTACAGGCGTAATGTGATCAAACTTTCTTGTTCTTGTCAAAAGTCTAGCAGCCGCATTTTGTACCAACTGTAATCTTTTAATGCTAGACATGGGGAGACCCGAAAATAATACGTTTCAGTAATCGAGGCGAGACGTAACAAACGCATGGATAATGATCTCAGCGTCTTTAGTGGACAGAATGGAGCGAATTTTAGCGATATTACGGAGATGAAAGAAGGCCGTTTTAGTAACGCTTTTAATGTGTGACTCAAAGGAGAGAGTTGGGTCGAAGATAATACCCAGATTTTTTACCGAGTCACCTTGTTTTATTATTTGGTTGTCAAATGTTAAAGTTGTATTATTAAATAGAGGTCGGTGTCTAGCAGGACCGATAATCAGCATTTCCGTTTTTTTGGCGTTAAGTTGCAAAAAGTTAGCAGACATCCATTGTTTAATTTCATTAAGACACGCTTCCAACTGACTACAGTCCGGCGTGTTGGTCAGCTTTAGGGGCATGTAGAGTTGGGTGTCATCAGCATAGCAGTGAAAGCTAATACTATAAAAGGAGTGGTCACACATATGCAAAGCAGCTCCAGTACGCACAATACGTGACGGAATGTGCTGGGGCCTTGTGATTTCGCCTTGTCTCTGCTTCGTCTGCGTGCTGTCGTCTTATCTTCGTTGAGGTTCTTGAAGTCCTTGGCTGTTAGCGGGCTAAATCAAAGATAACATCTGCGGCTGAGGCCACCCCTCAGACAAGAAGTTTTGTCCTTGCACAGATAGAAAAAGTACAGCTTGAGCACAACTTGAGCACAACAGCTAATAACTACAGCAACGTGACTTGAAGTATACTAAAGTTGTGTGATAATTTACACATCATTATTCTAACAGGTACCGCCGACTCTCCGATCGTAGGTGGTAGTTGTACACCTGACAATACCAGGTCGCCTCACATTTATGAACCAAAGTCTTCCCCAAAAAATACCCGCTTTAAGTGAAATCCATATATTTGAAGTATGACTCTCGCTGCTGTGTTGGATCCGCTTTGGACTGGACTCTCGCGGCTGTGTGTAATCCACTATGGACTGACCTTTTCACAGTATCATGTTAGACACGCTCGACAGCCATTGCTTTCGGTCCCCTAGAGAGGGGGGGTTGCCCACATATGTGGTCCTCTCCAAGGTTCTCATAGTCCTCATTGTCACCGACGTAACACTGGTTGTGAGTTTTCCTTCCTCTTATGTGGGCCTACCAAGGATGTCATAATGGTTTGTGTTGTGGTTTGTGCAGCCCTTTGAGACACTAGTGATTTAGGGCTATATAAATGAACATTGATTGATTGATATATTTTTTTCTATATGTTAAAGTTAAAGTACCCATGATTGTCTCACACACACTAGGTGTGGCGAAATTATTCCCTGCATCTGACCCATGACCCTTGTTCACCCCCTGGGAGGTGAGGGGAGCAGTGAGCAGCAGCGGTGGCCGCGCCCAGGATTCATTTTCGGTGATTCAACCCCCAATTCCAACCCTTGATGCTGAGTGCCAAGCAGGGAGGAAATGGCTCCCATTTTTATAGTCTTTGGTATAACCTCGGCCGGGGTTTGAACTCGCGACCTACCCATCTCTGGTTCATTATATATATTTTTCGTTTCGTTTGCATTGTTTTTTTCATTTAGAGGATGTTTTTTTTTTCATTTAATGTGCATGTTTTTTTTTGTTTACAGCTTGTTTTTTTAATTTATTAAAATCTGGCGAAAGTCAGGTTATTTTTTCTCAAAAAATATATTGTGAGAATCGTCTTGAATTGAGAATATGGTAAATGGGTTGTACTTGTAGAGCGCTTTTCGACCTTCAAGGCACTCAAAGCGCTTTGACACTATTTCCACATTCACCCATTCACACACTGATGCAAGGCCCTAACCACCACCCATCAGGAGCAAGGGTGATGTGTCTTGCTCAAGGACACAACGGACGTGACGAGGTTGGTAGAAGGTGGGGATCGAACCAGGAACCCTCCGGTTGGTGGCACGGCCACTCTCCCGGCCTCGCCACACCGTCCCCAAATACATTTTTAATCAAATCCTCCCGCCGAGAATCGGATCCACATGGTGAGTTCTTATCAGATCCACATTTCCTCTAATTAAAAGAGACACTGACTCTTGTAGGCCACACACCTGGCAACCACGTGAACCCAAATCAGAAAGAAACACCCTTTTTTTTTGCCATTTGTATTTTGTTTAATTGCAGCACCCTACACCATCATCACCTTCCCCTTCCTGTTCGCCGTCATGTTCGGGGACCTGGGCCACGGCGTGGTCATGAGCTGCTTGGCGCTCTGGATGGTGCTGACGGAAAAGAAGCAGACGAGGAGACGCTCCAATAACGAGGTGAGCGTGTCCTTCTATGCCTCAAAGGTGCCATATGTAATAATTCCATGTCAAGTCATCATTTAATGGCCCTGATATGTCAAAAGGCATTAATAAATCATCTTCTTCCTCAATAACTAATAGCAGTAATTCAGCCAGGATATGCCATCCATCTTCTTCCGCTTATCCGAGGTCGGGTCGCGGGGGCAACAGCCTAAGCAGGGAAACCCAGACTTCCCTCTCCCCAGCCACTTCGTCTAGCTCTTCCCGGGGGATCCCGAGGCGTTCCCAGGCCAGCCGGGAGACATAGTCTTCCCAACGTGTCCTGGGTCTTCCCCGTGGCCTCCTACCGGTTGGACGTGCCCTAAACACCTCCCCAGAGAGGCGTTCGGGTGGCATCCTGACCAGATGCCCGAACCACCTCATCTGGCTCCTCTCCATGTGGAGGAGCAGCGGCTTTACTTTGAGTTCCTCCCGGATGACAGAGCTTCTCACCCTTCTAAGGGAGAGCCCGCCACACGGCGGAGGAAACTCATTTCGGCCGCTTGTACCCGTGATCTTATCCTTTCGGTCATGACCCAAAGCTCATGACCATAGGTGAGGATGGGAACGTAGATCGACCTCTAAATTGAGAGCTTTGCCTTCTGGCTCAGCTCCTTCTTCACCACAACGGATCGGTACAACGTCCGCATTACTGAAGACGCCGCACCGATCCGCCTGTCGACTCCTAGGTACTTGAACTCCTCCACTTGGGGCAGGGTCTCCTCCCCAACCCGGAGATGGCATTCCACCCTTTTCCGGGCGAGAACCATGGACTCGGACTTGGAGGTGCTGATTCTCATTCCGGTCGCTTCACACTCGGCTGTGAACCGATCCAGTGAGAGGTGAAGATCCCGGTCCAGGACCACATCATCTGCAAAAAGCAGAGACCTAATCCGCGGTCACCAAACCGGAACCCCTCAACGCCTTGACGGCGCCTAGAAATTCTGTCCATAAAAGTTATGAACAGAATCGGTGAACCAGGATATGCTCATTTCAAAATTATATTTACAGCCCTGAAATCTTATCGTTTTAATTTCAATACTCTGCCCTTCACCGTTTGACCAATTAGAAAGTCCGTGAGTGTGTCACATCCAGGTTGCCAGTTACCGCCCTCTTCATTTGGCTACTGCCACTGGTAAAGTTACTAACATGTCAGACTTTCGTACATCTAAAAAGCCTCGTTACCATTCTCAACTTATTCATGACAAAGCCAGGAACAAAACAAAGATTTGTATCGAGGATGCCTTTGGAAGATGGAGACGATTGACGGCAGGAAGATTTTTTTCATCTGACGCTAAACTTGCTAATATCCTCTTTGGTAGGTAAGTCAGGCATTTAAAGGCCTACTGAAAGCCACTACTACCGACCACGCAGTCTGATAGTTTATATATCAATGATGAAATATTAACGTTGCAACACATGCCAATACAGCCGGTTTAGTTTACTAAATTGCAATTTTAAATTTCCTGCGAGGTATTTTGTTGAAAACATCGCGGAATGATGACGCTTATGTTGATGCGTGCTTGTGACATTATTGGTTGGAGCGGACATTTCAGCCCAGCACCACACACGGCTAAAAGTCGTCTCCTTTCACGGCATAATTACACAGTATTTTGGACATCTGTGTTGCTGAATCTTTTGCAATTTGTTCAATTAATAATGGAGACTATAAAGAATAATGCTGTTGGTAGAAAGCGGTGGATTGCAGCTGCCTTTAGCAACCGAAACACAGCCGGTGTTTCTTTGTTTGTTGTGAAGCTTTAACACAAAGCAGTAAAGCGAACATGTTTCTCTACGTCATCAGCAAGTTTTTGGATGGGGAAATTGTGATATTAAGTCGGCTCTTACCGGAGACTTGAGTGGATTATGCGACTTCCTCCTGCAGCTGTCAAAAAGGCAGCTGTGATCTTGGCTTCTCTGAGATACTGGCGTTCACCGCAGCCCTCCGACTTTCAGGTATGACTTTATAATCTCACTAAAACACTAGTAACACAATAAGCAGATAAGGGATTTTCCAGAATTATCCTAGTAAATGTGTCTAATAACATCCGAATCGCTCCCACTGCCGTGCCTGGAGCCGTCGCCTTTTCTTTCTTTTTTTTTTTTTCCTAGTGCTTCACTCTAACTTTCCTCATCCACAAATCTTTCATCCTCACTCCAATTAATGGGAAATCGTCGCTTTCTCGGTCCGAATCGCTCTTGCTGCTGGGGGCTATGATTATAAACAATGTTCAGATGTGAGGAGCTCCACAACCCGTGACGTCACGCACACATCGTCTGCTACTTCCGGTACAGGCAAGGCTTTTTTATTAGCGACCAAAAGTTGTGAACTTTATCGTCGATGTTCTCTACTAAATCCTTTCAGCAAAAATATGGTTAAAGTTAAAGGCCTACTGAAAGCCACTATTACCGACCACGCAGTCTGATAGTTTATATATCAATGATGAAATATTAACATTGCAACACATGCCAATACGGCCTTTTTAGTTTACTAAATTACAATTTTAAATTTCCCGGGAGTGTTGTCTTGAAAACGTCGTGTAATGATGACACGTACGCAAGACGTCACGCGTTTTTAGGAAGTATGAGCGCTACGCACACACACACAGCTAAAAGCCGTCTGCTTTAACCGCATAATTACACAGTATTTTGGACATCTGTGTTGCTGAATCTTTTGCAATTTGTTCAATTAATATTGGAGAAGTCACAGTAGAAAGATGGAGTTGGGAATCTTTAGCCTTTAGCCACACAAACACACGGTGATTCCTTGTTTAAAATTCCCGGAGGTGAAAATTTACTATGAATCAGATTGTGGTCAAGCCGACATGAATCCAGACCACATGTCAACCAGCAGGTTTCGGTGAGAAAATTGTGGTTAAAAAGTCGCTTCTTACTGGAGAAAAGCTGAGCTTGTGTCGTCCATGAAGCTGCCGTCGACTTCCCTGAGACATTGGCGTCAACACACCCGTGGACAAACCCCTCCGACTATCAGGTACTATTAACAGGTACACTAGCAACACAATAGAAAGATAAGGGATTTCCCAGAATTATCCTAGTAAATGTGTCTAAAAACATCGGAATCCGTCCCAATGCATTTCAATCATTCAATCAATGTTTATTTATATAGCCCCAAATCACAAATGTCTCAAAGGACTGCACAAATCATTACGACTACAACATCCTCGGAAGAACCCACAAAAGGGCAAGGAAAACTCACACCCAGTGGGCAGGGAGAATTCACATCCAGTGGGACGCCAGTGACAATGCTGACTATGAGAAACCTTGGAGAGGACCTCAGATGTGGGCAACCCCCCCCCTCTAGGGGACCGAAAGCAATGGATGTCGAGCGGGTCTAACATGAAACATGAAAGTTCAATCCATAGTGGCTCCAACACAGCCGCGAGAGTTCAGTTCAAGCGGATCCAAGACAGCAGCGAGAGTCCCGTCCACAGGAGACCATCTCAAGCGGAGGCGGATCAGCAGCGTAGAGATGTCCCCAACCGATACAGGCGAGCGGTCCATCCTGGGTCTTGCGTTTTTTTTTTTTTTAACTCGTTTTTTTTTTTTTTTTTTCTAGTCCGTCGCTATCAATATCCTCAAACACGAATCTTTCATCCTCGCTCAAATTAATGGGGAAATTGTCGTTTTCTCGGTCCGAATAGCACTTTTTGTTGGAGGCCCCCATTAAAATCAATGTGAATGTGTGAGGAGCCCCCAAACTTGCGACGTCATCGTCTGCTACTTCCGGTAGAGGCAGGGCTTTTCTCTTAACACCGAAAGTTGCGAACTTTATCGTGGATGTTCTCTACTAAATCCTTTCAGCAAAAATATGGCAATATGGCGAAATGATCAAGTATGACACATAGAATGGACCTGCTATCCTCGTTTAAATAAGAACATCTCATTTCAGTAGGCCTTTAAGTTTTCTTATTACTTGTAACAAATGGAAATGGAAATTTGCTTAATAAATGATATTTTCCAATACAGTCTATGATCTTGTCTAACAAAGCCAGTATGTTCCTACAACCGATGCTTAGTGTGATGGTGCTTCGCTCCTCGTGTAATGCTTATTAGCATGCTCGCTCGGTCAATGACACATCAACATATGTGAAGTGAAGTGAATTATATTTATATAGCGCTTTTTCTCTAGTGACTCAAAGCGCTTTACATAGCGAAACCCAATATCTAAGTGACATTCAAACCAGTGTGGGTGGCACTGGGAGCAGGTGGGTAAAGTGTCTTGCCCAAGGACACAACGGCAGTGACTGGGATGGTGAAAGCGGGAATTGAACCTGCAACCCTCAAGTTGCTGGCACGGCCACTCCACCAACCGAGCTAAACCACAATAGGCAAACGGGGGAAGTATATGCCTGTTAGCCTGTTTATTCCAACTGACAGGGCACAATATCTTGCGGATATAGGTGGTGTCACTGCCTATTTCCTTCTCAATATGCTGACACGCTGAGGAAATGAGTTCCAACATTAGCACGGCTTGGCCCTGCGATGAGGTGGCGACTTGTCCAGGGTGTACCCCGCCTTCCGCCCGATTGTAGCTGAGATAGGCGCCAGCGCCCCCCGCGACCCCGAAAGGGAATAAGCGGTAGAAAATGGATGGATGGATGGATTAGCACGGCTGTCATCATGGCAATGTGGAAGGTACAGAGACAGCCAAATCACATGAAAAAATAATTCCTCATTGGTGTTTGCATATTTTGGACTACATGTACCAAGCTGTATGGCAATCTGAAACGTTTGAAGCAGTAGTCCAGGGGTCGGGAACCTTTTTGGCCTGAGAGAGCCATGAAAGCCAAATATTTTAAAATGTATTTCCGTGAGAGCCATATAATATTTTTTAACACTGAATACAACCACATGTGTGCATTTTTAAGTAAGACCAACATGTTTAGGATATAATAAATCTCCTATTCTTTTTAATAACATTCTTATTCTGAAGATAACCAATAATAAATCAAATACTTCTTACCATCAATGCGACTTCTTGAACAAGTCTGGTAGAAAACGGATCGATGGATAAAATGCATGAGAAGGTTTTATATTTTGAGCGGTATTTTTAGCACTGTGATTACTAGCAGAATTATTCATAATTATCATGTTGAGCCAGGGGCGTCCAAACTTTTTCCACCGAGGGCCGCACAATGAAAAATCAGAGCAAGCGGGGGCCATTTTCATCATTTTTATTTTAAAAACCAATACAATATATGTGTAAAAAATATACATTTAGGCCTCCAGTCAGTTATGATCCCGGGGACCCCAAAGGGTTTTGGTCCAAAAAAATATTAAAAATGGGCTTCACGGTGGCAGAGGGGTTAGTGCGTCTGCCTCACAATACGAAGGTCCTGCAGTCCTGGGTTCAAATCCAGGCTCGGGATCTTTCTGTGTGGAGTTTGCATGTTCTCCCCGTGAATGCGTGGGTTCCCTCCGGGTACTCCGGCTTCCTCCCACTTCCAAAGACATGCACCTGGGGATAGGTTGATTGGCAACACTAAATTGGCCCTAGTGTGTGAATGTGAGTGTGAATGTTGTCTGTCTATCTGTGTTGGCCCTGTGATGAGGTGGCGACTTGTCCAGGGTGTACACTGCCTTCCGCCCAATTGTAGCTGAGATAGGCGCCAGCGACCCCTAAAAGGGAATAAGCGGTAGAAAATGGATGGATGGATATTCAGTATTATAATTATAATTATTATGCAAGTTTTAAATCTCTGGATCAACATTAGAAAAAAAAATGGAAAAAACACCAAAATGCAAGATTTTCACCCAATAACTTTTTTAGGTGGAATATTTGCGAATATATAATAATTGGAGCCTTGATTTTGGTTTTTGATCCATTTTATTTTTTGAGCAATGACACTTAAAAACAAATCACACCAAAACATTTGGGGATCCGAAAGTGTCCTACTTATTAAAGTGTTAAAAAATAAATTATACATTTTATTTACCGTTTACTTTTAGCACAATAATCTCGATCAACTTCAGATATATCCGTCAATTTTAAGTTTCATTGTTGTTTATGTTGTTTGTTTTAATCCAATCCAATCCACTTTATTTATATAGCACATTTAAACAACAATAACGTTTCCAAAGTGCTGCACAGCCATGTTAAAAACAATATTATGCTCCACCAATGACTGAATACAACAAAAAATGAATAAAAATAAAACCAATAAAAACAATATAAAGACAAATATGATTAAAAACTATTTTAAAGGGTAAAATCAATTAAAACAGTAAAATAGAAATCAAAGTGTATAAAAAACACAGAGGACAACAGAGGACAGAGGACCACACAACTCACGTAGTGTTAAAAGCCAAAGAATAAAAGTGGGTCTTAAGACGAGACTTAAAACACTCCACTGTGGAAGCAGTTTGAACATGGAGGAGCAGAGTGTTCCAGAGCTTAGGGCCGACCACAGAGAAGGCCCTGTCTCCCCTGGTCTTAAGTCTGGTCTTGGGCTCTTCTTTAAAAAAAAAACAGCTCAGTTTTTTATATGGTAAAACACAAAATATGCAACATTTTCCCCAAAAAATATCTCAAAGTGGAATATTTAATGTGACGTAATCGAAGCCTTGAATAGGTCAATAATTCAAAATGGCATTGATTTTGATTCATTATTATTTTTTAAAGAAAGAAACAGCCTGCATGGCAGCTTTGTGTTATAAGAGTAAACATTGCAACAATTTCTTGTTACATTTCACCTGTTTGCTCTTTTATACCACTTTTGATGTTTTTAATTTTTTTTTAATTGTATTCTTAAAATGTGACACCCCTGTGTTAAGCAATATTAGCTAAGATTTATCTGAGAGCCAGATGACGTCATCAAAAGAGCCACATCTGGCTCTAGAGCCGTAGGTTCCCTACCCCTGCAGTAGCCTATAAGGCGTACCTTGGTAAAATGTCCCCTCTTTAGTTATAGGCGAACATTAGGCTGCTAAGCATGCTCTACTTCAGGGGTCACCAACCTTTTTGAAACCAAGAGCTACTTCTTGGGTACTGATTAATGCGAAGGGCTACTAGTTTCATACACACTTAAATAAATTGCCAGAAATAGCCAATTTGCTCAATTTACCTTAAACTCTATGTTATTATTAATAATTAATGATATTTATCTTTGTGGAAACACTGATCACCTTAATGATTTCTCGCAATAAATATATATAGAAACAGATAAATATAAAAAAAAAAAAAAAAAAAGGGTATTTCTGTCTGTCATCCCGTCGTAGATTTTTTTTCCTTCTACGGACGGTTTTTCATAGAGAATATATGATGAAAAAAACACCTAATTGAAGGGTTTAAAAGAGGAGAAAACCCGAAAAAAAATGAAAATTAAATTTTGAACCATATCTTCAATTTCGACTCTTTAAAATACAAAATTCAACCGAAAAAAAGAAGTGAAAAACTGGCTAATTCGAATCTTTTTGAAAAAATTTTAAAAATAATTTACGAAAAGTCATTAGTAATTTTTCCTAATTAAGTTAAATTTTAGAATTTTGATGACATGTTTTTAATAGGTTAAAATCCAATCTGCACTTTGTTAGAATATATAACAAATTGGACCAAGCTATATTTCTAACAAAGACAAATCGTTATTTCTTCTACATTTTCCAGAACAAAAATTTTAAAAGAAATTCAAAAGGCTTTGAAGTAAGATTTAAATTAGATTCTACAGATTTTCTGCATTTGCCAGAATATTTTTTTTTAATTTTAATCATAATAAGTTTGAAGAAATATTTCACAAATATTCTTCGTCGAAAAAACAGAAGCTAAAATGAAGAATTAAATTAAAATGTATTTATTATTCTTTTCAATAAAAAAAAAAAATACTTGAACATTTATATAAATTGTCAGGAAAGAAGAGGAAGGAATTTAAAAGGTAAAAAGGTATATGTGTTTAAAAATCCTAAAATCATTTTTAAGGTTGTATTTTTTCTCTAAAATTGTCTTTCTGAAAGTTGTAAGAAGCAGAGTAAAAAAAAAAAAAAAAGAATTTATTTAAACAAGTGAAGACCAAGTCTTTAAAACATTTTCTTGGATTTTCAAATTCTATTTGAGTTTTGTCTCTCTTAGAATTAAAAATGTCCAGCAAAGCGAGACCAGCTTGCTAGTAAATAAATACAATTTAAAAAATAGAGGCAGCTCACTGGTAAGTGCTGCTATTTGAGCTATTTTTAGAACAGGCCTGTGGGCGACTCATCTGGTCCTTACGGGCACCGCGTTGGTGACCCCTGCTCTACTTATTTTCACCATTATAACCATTGCTAGCATTGGTTATAGTTTGTTTTAGTCTTTGTTTTCTGATAGTACTGACAATAATCTGTATGATCAGTGCCAGAGCTTGGTCCGCATTGCCGGCAGTAAGTCGAACACATTTCCAGTGAGGGTTGGACTCCGCCAAGGCTGTCCTTTGTCACCCATTCTGTTCATAACTTTTATGGACAGAATTTCTAGGCGCAGTCAAGGCGTTGAGGGGATCCGGTTTGGTGACTGCGGGATTAGGTCCACTTCCAAAAACATGCACCTGGGGATAGGTTGATTGGCAACACTAAATTGGCCCTAGTGTGTGAATGTGAGTGTGAATGTTGTCTGTCTATCTGTGTTGGCCCTGCGATGAGGTGGCGACTTGTCCAGGGTGTACCCCGCCTTCCGCCTGATTGTAGCTGAGATAGGCGCCAGCGCCCCCCGCGACCCCGAAAGGGAATAAGCGGTAGAAAATGGATGGATGGATGGGATTAGGTCTCTGCTTTTTGCAGATGATGTGGTCCTGATGGCTTCATCTGGCCAGGATCTTCAGCTCTCACTGGATCGGTTCGCAGCCGAGTGTGAAGCGACCGGAATGAGAATCAGCACCTCCAAGTCCGAGTCCATTGTTCTTGCCCGGAAAAGGGTGGAATGCCATCTCCGGGTTGGGGAGGAGAACCTGCCCCAAGTGGAGGAGTTCAAGTACCTAGGAGTCTTGTTCACGAGTGAGGGAAGAGTGGATCGTGAGATCGACAGGCGGATCGGTGCGGCGTCTTCAGTAATGCGGACGTTGTACCGATCTGTTGTGGTGAAGAAGGAGCTGAGCCGGAAGGCAAAGCTCTCAATTTACCGGTCGATCTACGTTCCCATCCTCACCTATGGTCATGAGCTTTGGGTCATGACCGAAAGGATAAGATCACGGGTACAAGCGGCCCAAATGAGTTTGGGTCTCTCCCTTAGAGATAGGGTGAGAAGCTCTGCCATCCGGGAGGAACTCAAAGTAAAGCCGCTGCTCCTTCACATCGAGAGGAGCCAGATGAGGTGGTTCGGGCATCTGGTCAGGATGCCACCCGAACGCCTCCCTAGGGAGGTGTTTAGGGCACGTCCAACCGGTAGGAGGCCACGGGGAAGACCCAGGACACGTTGGGAAGACTATGTCTCCCGGCTGGCCTGGGAACGCCTCGGGATCCCCCGGGAAGAGCTAGATGAAGTGGCTGGGGAGAGGGAAGTCTGGGTTTCCCTGCTTAGGCTGTTGCCCCCGCAACCCGACCTCGGATAAGCGGAAGAAGATGGATGGATGACAATAACCATATGATTGCCATTAGTTGTGATATTGTACAAAGGCATGACATACTTCTTCCTGAAAATCAGAATCAGCCTCATTTCTGTGTACAATGTGTTGGTTAGAGATTTGTTATTGACAAAAGGCTTGTCTATTCAGCTACTATGGTCCCAGCACCTCAACCCCTAGTAAGAGGCAGTGGAAGTTTGAAGTTCCTTGGTGTAGTTCAGTCCATCCAGCTGGCAGCCTCAATCAGGGAGAGTGGGAGGGACTTTGACCGTGATTGCAGTACCATTTCTGGCCACATTATGACATATGGCACCTTTTTAACAGACATGACGCGTCTCTCCGCAGATATGGGCCACCTTCTTCAGCGGGCGTTACATCATCCTCACGATGGGGCTCTTCTCCATCTACACGGGCCTCATTTACAACGACTGCTTCTCCAAGTCGCTCAACATTTTCGGCTCGGGCTGGAGCGTCAAGGCCATGTTCACCAGTCAGCAGTGGACGTACGTGTAAAAAGTGGGAACTTCACAAGGTTTTGCAGTTTTTGATCACTAGTTTACTTGTCTTCTCTGCACTCCCGTGCACACATGGCAGTACTTCTTGCAGGACCACTGCATTGTACTGTGAAACTGCACCTATAATCCCTACATTAAGGCCTCACTTCTCTATTTAAATACACACGCGCCTTATAATTTTGGTATTGTATGTTCAATCAAACAATCAATCAATCAATCAATGTTTATTTCTATAGCCCTAAATCACAAGTGTCTCAAAGGGCTGCATAAGCCTCAATGACATCCTTTGTTCCGATCCCACATCAGAATGTTAATTTTTATTCAACATTATTGATCGCAGAGGAAAAATCTTTAAAAATGTTGTAGTTCCATTCAAAATATATTTTTATAACAGTAAATAAAATGTTATTTTTCGAAAATATTTAATATTTGATTTTAATAAAACATCCATCCATCCATCATCTTCCGCTTATCCGAGGTCGGGTCGCGGGGGCGTTTTAAAATCGTGTTTTTATCACCTTCGTCTTTTAGTAAAGGTTAAACCGTTTTTATCTTTTAACCTTTTTGAAGAAGTCGCCCATCCATCCATCATCCATCATCTTCCGCTTATCCGAGGTCGGGCCGCGGGGGCAACAGCCTAAGCAGGGAAACCCAGACTTCCCTCTCCCCAGCCACTTCGTCTAGCTCTTCCCGGGGGATCCCGAGGCGTTCCCAGGCCAGCCGGGAGACATAGTCTTCCCAACGTGTCCTGGGTCTTCCCCGTGGCCTCCTACCGGTCGGACGTGCCCTAAACACCTCCCTAGGGAGGCGTTCGGGTGGCATCCGGACCAGATGCCCGAACCACCTCATCTGGCTCCTCTCCATGTGGAGGAGCAGCGGCTTTACTTTGAGTTCCTCCCGGATGGCAGAGCTTCTCACCCTATCTCTAAGGGAGAGACCTGGAAACTCATTTCGGCCGCTTGTACCCGTGATCTTATCCTTTCGGTCATGACCCAGAGCTCATGACCATAGGTGAGGATGGGAACGTAGATCGACCGGTAAATTGAGAGCTTTGCCTTCCGGCTCAGCTCCTTCTTCACCACAACGGATCGGTACAACGTCCGCATTACTGAAGACGCCTTGAGAGCTTTGCCTTCCGGCTCAGCTCTTTCTTCACTACAACGGATCGGTACAACGTCCGCATTACTGAAGACGCCGCACCGATCCGCCTGTCGACCTCACGATCCACTCTTCCCCCACTCGTGAACAAGACTCCTAGGTACTTGAACTCCTCCACTTGGGGCAGGGTCTCCTCCCCAACCCGGAGATGGCACTCCACCCTTTTCCGGGCGAGAACCATGGACTCGGACTTGGAGGTGCTGATTCTCATTCCGGTCGCTTCACACTCTGCTAGGAACCGATCCAGCGAGATCGGAAGATCCCGGTCAGATGAAGCCATCAGGACCACATCATCTGCAAAAAGCAGAGACCTAATCCTGCGGTCACCAAACCGGAACCCCTCAACGCCTTGACTGCGCCTAGAAATTCTGTCCATAGTAGATCATAAACTAATAACATTTCTGTTGATATTTCAATGTTAGCCAGAGAGCTAATTTAGGTTAAAAAAAAATACATAGCTCCCAGACCAGGGGTCCGGAACCTTTTTGGCGGAGAGAGCCATGAAAGCCAAATATTTTAAAATGTATTTCTGTGGGAGCCATATAATATTTTTTTTAACACTGAATACAACTAAATGTGTGCATTTTTAAGTAAGACCAACATTTTTGGAGTATAATAAGTCTCTTATTCTTTTTAATAACATTATTATTCTGAAGCTAAGCAATAATAAATAAAATACTTCTTAATGCGACTTCTTGAACTGGTGGGGTAGAAAACGAATGGACGGATTAAAATGCATGAGAATGTTTTATATTTTCAACGTTGTTTTTAACACGTACCATGAATTGATTTACGTGGACCCCGACTTAAACAAGTTGAAAAACGTATTCATTCGGGTGTTACCATTTAGTGGTCAATTGTACAGAATATGTACTGTACTGTGCAATCTACTAATAAGAGTATCAATCAGTCAATCAAAACTGGGATTACCAGCGGAATTATTCATTACTTATCGTGTTAAGCAATGTCAGCTAAGATTTATCTGAGAGCCAGATGCAGTCATCAAAAGAGCCACATCTGGCTCGAGAGCCATAGGTTCCCTACCCCAGTCCCAGACAAATGTAGCTTACCACCATGAAGGATTTGTTCTCACTTCTCTGTGAAGCGCTTTGTGTTTAGTAAATCGCTATATACAGTACAGGCCAAAAGTTTACACCTGGGTCCCATTTTTATAGTCTTTGACATGACTGGACCTACAGGGCTCAGGACGGACACTCTAGTGCAGGGGTCCCCAACCACCGGGCCGCGGCTCGATTGGTACCGGGCCGCAGAATAATTTTTTTATTATTATTTGTATTTATTTAATTTTTTTTAAATAATTCAACATAAAAAAAGACAAAACACACTTCCATTTAGTGCACCAACCCCAAAAAACTCCCTTTTTCATGACAAAAAATGAATAAATTAATTAAAAAAAGAAAAAATAATCCCCCCGCCGGGCCGCGGGACAAATTATCAAGCGTTGACCGGTCCGCAGAATAATTTTGTATTATTATTTGTATTTTTTTTTTTTTTTTAAATAATTCAACATAAAAAAAGACAGGACACACTTCCAATTAGTGCACCAACCCCAAAAAACTCCCTTTTTCATGACAAAAAATGAATAAATTAATTAAAAAAAGAAAAAATAATCCCCCCGCCGGGCCGCGGGACAAATGATCAAGCGTTGACCGGTCCGCAGAATAATTTTGTATTATTATTTGTATTTTTTAATTTTTTTTTAAATAATTCAACATAAAAAAAGACAAGACACACTTCCAATTAGTGCACCAACCCCAAAAAACTCCCTTTTTCATGACAAAAAATGAATAAATTAATTAAAAAAAGAAAAAATAATCCCCCCGCCGGGCCGCGGGACAAATTATCAAGCGTTGACCGGTCCGCAGAATAATTTTGTATTATTATTTGTATTTTTATTTATTTTTTTAAATAATTCAACATAAAAAAAGACAAGACACACTTCCAATTAGTGCACCAACCCCAAAAAACTCCCTTTTTCATGACAAAAAATGAATAAATAAATTTAAAAAATAAAAAATAATCCCCCCGCCGGGCCGCGGGACAAATTATCAAGCGTTGACCGGTCCTCAGAATAATTTTGTATTATTATTTGTATTTTTAATTTTTTTTTTAAATAATTCAACATAAAAAAAGACAAGACACACTTCCAATTAGTGCACCAACCCCAAAAAACTCCCTTTTTCATGACAAAAAATAAATAAATTAAATAAAAAAATAAAAAAATAATCCCCCCGCCGGGCCGCGGGACAAATTATCAAGCGTTGACCGGTCCGCAGCTACAAAAAGGTTGGGGACCACTGCTCTAGTGTTTTCGTTCATTATATATTTTTTTCGTTTACACTGTTTTTTGCATTTAGAGGATTGTTTTTTTCATTTACTATGCATGTTTTTTTTTGTTTACAGCTTTTGTTTTTTTAATTTATTATATGTTTTTTCATTCACAGTACTGTACAGTACAGGCCAAAAGTTATGACACACCTCGTTTCAATGCGTTTTCTTTATTTTCATGACTATTTACCTTATAGGTTGTCACTGAAGGCATCAAAACTATTACACCTGTGAAGTGAAGTGAATTATATTTATATAGCGCTTTTTCTCTAGTGACTCAAAGCGCTTTACATAGTGAAACCCAATATCAAAGTTACATTTAAACCAGTGTGGGTGGCACTGGGAGCAGGTGGGTAAAGTGTCTTGCCCAAGGACACAACGGCAGTGACTAGTATGGCGGAAGCGGGAATCGAACCTGCAACCCTCAAGTTTCTGGCACGGCCGCTCCACCAACCGAGCTAAAACCCCTTCAGGTGACTACCTCTTGACGCTCATCGAGAGAATGCCAAGAGTGTGCAGAAAAGTAAAAAAAGACACACCTTCTCGTTCAAGGAGTTTTCTTTATTTTCATGACTATTTACATTGTAGATTGTCACTTATGTACTTAACAAAAAAGGTGAAATAACT
Organism: Nerophis ophidion; assembly: GCF_033978795.1. Lineage (NCBI taxonomy): Eukaryota > Metazoa > Chordata > Actinopteri > Syngnathiformes > Syngnathidae > Nerophis > Nerophis ophidion. Next base: position 12,495,688 of record NC_084627.1, on the reverse strand, counting down.
GAAAACGTGTTTTATATTCTAGTTCCTTCAAAATAGCCACCCTTTGCGCTGATTACTTTTTCGCACACTCTTGGCGTTCTCTCGATGAGCTTCAAGAGGTAGTCGCCTGAAATGGTTTTCACTTCACAGGTGTGCTTGAAGCTCATCGACAGAATGCCAAGAGTAGGGATGCACCGAAATGAAAATTTGTGGCCGAAGCCGAAACCGGATAAAATTTAAACGCTTGGCCGAATACCGAATAATGAATGCAGTTTTTCAAATTTTTTTTAATATTGCATATATATCCATCCATCCATCCATTTCCTACCGCTTATTCCCTTTCGGGGTCGCGGGGGGGCGCTGGCGCCTATCTCAGCTACAATTGGGCGGAAGGCGGGGTACACCCTGGACAAATCGCCACTTCATCACAGGGCCAACACAGATAGACAGACAACATTCACACTCACATTCACACACTAGGGCCAATTTAGTGTTGCCAATCAACCTATCCCCAGGTGCATGTCTTTGGAGGTGGGAGGAAGCCGGAGTACCCGGAGGGAACCCACGCATTCACGGGGAGAACATGCAAACTCCACACAGAAAGATCCCGAGCCTGGATTTGAACCCAGGACTGCAGGACCTTCGTATTGTGAGGCAGACGCACTAACCCCTCTGCCACCGTGAAGCAATATAAGTAATATATTACGGTTTATTATTATTCGCCATCCTAGTCAATGCCGTTGTGTCCTTGGGCAAGACACTTTACCCACCTGCTCCCAGTGCCACCCACACTGGTTTAAATGTAACTTAGATATTGGGTTTCACTATGTAAAGCGCTTTGAGACACTAGAGAAAAGCGCTATATAAATATAATTCACTTCACAATTCACTAATATAAGCTATATATTGCATAAATAGCCTAGAATAAATATTTAGACATGTTTTTCAAATAAAGTAATTTTTTATTGAATATTGACATTTTTTTAAATAATCCAGTAGCCTTTGCTTTTCAAAAAAAGCACGAAGTTTTTCATTTATATTAGGCCTTCAAACAAAAAATGCATTCCAAAAAAAAAAATAAAGTGCATTAAAGTGGATAAACCCACAACAAATGACTTATTGTCCTTTTGGCAAAAGTCTGCTTAGCCACAGTAGATATGCTAATAATGTAAACAGAAGGCTCAAGTAAATCTCAATTAAGTGTGTGCTTGTAACCTCATACACTTATACAGGTACACAACATATCCCAACGTCACCGCGTCAAAAAATTGCGTCACACGCCACTATTCGGCCTTGTTTTTAACTCATTCCACCGAAGGCCCAATGTGGCTTTTTTTCGGCCAAATATATTCGGTTACCGATTAATCGGTGCATCCCTAGCCAAGAGTGTGCAAAGCAGTAATCTGAACAAAGGGTGGCTATTTTGAAGGAAACTAAAATATAAAGTTCAGTTAAGTACAAAACTCCACGTGTGTCCATTCATAGTTTTGATGCCTTCAGTGACAATCTGCAATGTAAATAGTCATGAAAATAAAGAAAACGCATTGAATGAGGGGAAGGTGTGTCTAAACTAAAGACGCTGAGATCATTATCCATGCGTTTGTTACGTCTCGCCTCGATTACTGTAACGTATTATTTTCGGGTCTCCCCATGTCTAGCATTAAAAGATTACAGTTGGTACAAAATGCGGCTGCTAGACTTTTGACAAGAACAAGAAAGTTTGATCACATTACGCCTGTACTGGCTCACCTGCACTGGCTTCCTGTGCACTTAAGATGTGACTTTAAGGTTTTACTACTTACGTATAAAATACTACACGGTCTAGCTCCATCCTATCTTGCCGATTGTATTGTACCATATGTCCCGGCAAGAAATCTGCGTTCAAAGGACTCCGGCTTGTTAGTGATTCCCAAAGCCCAAAAAAAGTCTGCGGGCTATAGAGCGTTTTCCGTTCGGGCTCCAGTACTCTGGAATGCCCTCCCGGTAACAGTTCGAGATGCCACCTCAGTAGAAGCATTTAAGTCTCACCTTAAAACTCATCTGTATACTCTAGCCTTTAAATAGACTCCCTTTTTAGACCAGTTGATCTGCCGTTTCTTTTCTTTTTCTTCTATGTCCCACTCTCCCGTGTGGAGGGGGTCCGGTCCGATCCGGTGGCCATGTACTGCTCGCCTGTGTATCGGCTGGGGACATCTCTGCGCTGCTGGTCCGCCTCCGCTTGGGATGGTTTCCTGCTGGCTCCGCTGTGAACGGGACTCTCGCTGCTGTGTCTTGGATCCTCTTTGGACTGGACTCTCGCGACTGTGTTGGATCCATTGTGGATTGAACTTTCACAGTATCATGTTAGACCCGCTCGACATCCATTGCTTTCCTCCTCTCCAAGGTTCTCATAGTCATCATTGTCACCGACGTCCCACTGGGTGTGAGTTTTCCTTGCCCTTATGTGGGCCTACCGAGGATGTCGTGGTGGTTTGTGCAGCCCTTTGAGACACTAGTGATTTAGGGCTATATAAGTAAACATTGATTGATTGATGATAAACTTTTGGCCTGTACTGTATATTGTGCTTTACTTAAACACTTAAAGCGCTTCACAGACAAGTGAGAACAAATCGTTCCTGGTGGTAAGCTACATTTGTCTGGGATTTATGTATTTTTAACCTAAATTAGCTCTCTGGCTAAAATTGAAATATTAACAGAAATGTTATTAATGTGTGCTGTACTGTATTGAAATCAAATATAAAATATCACCCTTATTCGAGACATTTCATCTTATATTTCAGTTTTTGCAGTGTAAAAAGTAATATTATTCTATAAAACTGCAAAAACTGAAATCTAAGTAAGATGAAATATCTCAAATAGGAGTGATATTTGCTTATTTTCTGTCTGAAAAGATCATTCTTCTCACTAAGCAGTTGTACTTGTTTTAAGAGTGTTGGTCCTAAATGGTCTCAGTAAGATATTACAGCTTGTTGCTGAGATTTGATGACCTATATTGAGTAAAACATGCTTGAAACTAGAATATCAACTGTTGCAAAGCTGTGTCATCAACACTCACAAGTATAAAACTACTTTTTCAAAGTAATAATTTCTTATTTCAAGCATGAAAAAAAAATCATGACGCCGAGCGCATATCATTATGTCAAGATAATGGCACCAACATTTACTTAATTTGAGAATATTTTTCTACACATTGAGCAAAAAAAAGTCTTTTTTTTTTCTACCAAGAAAAGTGCATTTGTTATTAGTGAGAATATACTTATTTTAAGCTATTTTGGGTTAATTGAGGTTAGTGAATTTTACTTGTTTTGGAAAGTCTTGACAAGCCCAATTTTCTTATTCTTTCGGCAGATCATTTTGCTTACTGAATTTCCTTGAATTGCCGCCGGGGGGCTAATTAATTTAAAACCTCTTCTCACTCCAGCGTTTACCAAAGGCATGCGGTAAATTTAGGCCTGCGTTTATAAATTTGAGTGTGATGTAAGGATACCATCATAAAAAGCACATTTAATAAAAAAAAACGTTAGTATGGTCTTACCTTTACTTATAAGTGAAGTCCATGCGCAGCTCCTTCTGATCAAAAGCATCGATAACTTGTTTATAGAAGTCTTCCTTATCTTTATTCAGTTTTAAAAGTCTCTCTGTCTCGATGGAGATCTTCCTATATTACCTCCTGCTTCGAATGAAAGTCCAGTTTAGAAAACTGTTTTATTTTAGATATGTAATCCTCCATGTTAAAAGTGCAAGCGAGAGGAAAAAATTAACTCTTGCTGCTTGTTGTCACTTCTTCTGCAGCCGAGTAGTCGCAAGAAGGATCACTAGCGCCCTCTACCACCAGGAGGCGGGAGTCATTTAATGACTCATATTTGACACACGCAGCTACGGTATATTAATAAAATATAGCTGCTTACTGTTCTTTTTAGCATATTCGATAGCTTGGACCAGAGGTAGGGAACCTGTGACTCTTTCGATGACTGCATCTGGCTCTCAGATAAATCCGAGCTGAGACTGCTTAACACGCTAAGTAATAAATAATTCCACTTGTAATCACAGTGTTAAAAATATTCTTGTGCATTTTAATCCATCCATCCGTTTTCTACCGCACCTGTTCAAGAAGTTGGTAAAAAGTTATTTATCTATTATTGATTAGTGTGGGGCTTGCCCTCCTGGGGGTTCTTCAGACCACCAAGCACCGACATGAGAGCCTGTTTCAGGGTTACAATATTGTTTTATTTTTCAATAAGTCTCTCAGTTGCTTTCCAGCAATTGTGTTTTTCTCTTTCGTTCTCGATCGCACTCTGGCTCCAGCCCCAGCCCCGTCTCTCCTCCTGGCTGCTGCTTATAACATAGCGACAGGTGATTAGATAACAAGGCCCAGGTGGGCCATCTACGCACCTGTCGCTGATTTCAAGGCCGGTCCTGGCACTCCCCGCTTCGCTGCAGGCCCGCAGGCCACACCCCCCTCCACAGTTAGCTTCAGAATAAAAATGTTATTACAGAGAATAAGAATTATTATACTCTACAAATGTTGGTTTTACTTAAAAATGCACGTGATTAGTTGTGATCAGTGTAAAAAAAATATTATGTGGCTCTTATGGAAATATATTTGAAAATATTTGGCTTCTTGGCTCTCTCAGCCAAAAAGGTTCCCGACCCCTGGCTTGGACCTTAAATCCTACTGAATAGCTCTTAATCTTCTTCCCTTTACGCGATTTCAAATTATTGAAATCAGCCTCCTCTTCCATTTTGAAAATGATGACAGGTAAAGTGTCACTCATGACGTGACGAGTTTGACCCGGTGGAAAATACGCTAGTTCAAATAAAATACCCCTAATTTTTTTTTTCTTTTTCTTGTTTTTGAACACTGACTTTTTGCAGTGTAAGTTGTTTATCCCTTAAGCACAGCAAGTTATCAAATTGGCGTAACTTGTGTTGTCCCTTCCTAGGAACAAAACGCTTCGAACAAATGCGTTGCTAACCTTAGACCCCAACGTGAGCGGCGTGTTTGTGGGCCCGTACCCGTTTGGCATCGATCCTGTGAGTAAAACCGTCAAAGGCGGCGCCGTCCAAACCGCGTCTTGCATTACTCTCAGTGTTTTTTTCTTGTTTTTGCCGCAGATTTGGAGCATGGCGGTCAACCGGCTGTCCTTCCTCAACTCGTACAAGATGAAGATGTCGGTGGTCGTTGGCGTCATCCACATGACCTTCGGCGTGGTTCTGAGCGTTTTCAATCACTTGTGAGGGAATGCGGCGAAGAACTTTATCGATGGATTTTTGCAAATTGCTTAGCTAATCCGTGCCCTCTGGTTTGCCCTCCCAGACACTTCCGACAGAAATATGATGTTTATCTGCTCTTTCTGCCCGAGCTGCTCTTCCTGCTCTGTCTCTTTGGCTACCTGGTCTTCATGATCCTCTACAAGTGGCTGGCCTTCAGCGTGCGCGACTCCAGCAGCGTTCCAAGCATCCTCATCCACTTCATTAACATGTTCGTCATGCAGGGCAAGGACATCACTCCCCTGTACCCGGGACAGGTATTGCCAGCCTGGTTATTAACCTTCTATAGCCTTTTTCTCATCAGGGATTGTCAGGTCCCAACACTGATGACATTTATTAAACAGACAAGAAGCAAGGAATCATGCAGAGACAGAGTTCAATTTAGCTCATGAGGAGAACGCATGGAGCTGCACACTTAGTCACAGTCTCGCTCTACGCTCTTAGGTAGAGCTCCCGCGTCCCTCTATTTATTCAGGAGTACCACAGTCAACGTGACTTATGCCGCCTCTAAAAGGAGCGGTCACGTATATTATGCAAAGCAGGCCCAGTACGCACAATACGTGACGGAATGTGCTGAGGGCCTTGTGATTTCCTTGTTTCTGCTTCGTCCGCGTGCTGTCTTTTTATCTTTGTTTAAGTCCTTGGCTGTTAGCGTGCGGAATAGCTCAGTTGGATTTGTTATGCGTTGTCAAACGACTGTTGTGGTTTTAGGGATGCAGATGAACGAGGTAGCAAAAAGGGGTATTTAATAGAGATGTCCGATAATGGCTTTTTTTCCGATATTGTACAACTCCCAATTACCGATACCGATATATAAAGTGGATGCATTAAACAATGTAACAAGGTTTTCCAAAATAAATCAACTCAAGTTATGGAAAAAAATGCCAACATGGCACTGCCATATTTATTATTGAAGTCACAAAGTGCATTATTTTTTTTAAACATGCCTCAGAACAGCAGCTTGGAATTTGGGACATGTTCTCCCTGAGAAAGCATGAGGAGGTTGAGGTGGTGGGAGGGGCAGCGGGGGGTATATATTGTAGTGTCCCGGAAGAGTTAGTACTGCAAGGGGTTCTGAGTATTTGTTATGTTGTGTTACGGTACAGATGTTCTCCTGAAAAGTGTTTGTCATTCTTGTTTGGTGTGGGTTGACAGTGTGGTGCATATTTGTAACAGTGTTAAAGTTGTTTATACGGCCACCCTCAGTGTGACCTGTATGGCTGTTGACCAAGTATGCCTTGCATTCACTTGTGTGTGTGTGAAAAGCTGTTGATCAGGTGTCTCAAACTCAATTTCCCTGGGGTCCACTGGATGCAGAGTCTGGGTGAGGCTGGGCCGCAAGAAAAGGTTTCTTAAAAAAGTATTTTTAAATGTTTCTATTTAAAATCAAAAATCAAAATATAAATGAACAAAATGAGAATTAAGTAAATAAATTAGTCATTGGTAATAACAATAACAATTCGACTTCTCCAATCAGCAACAATGTATACACATACTATCTGTGATGTTATGAGCTAGGGAATATAAGAACTACACTACCCAGCATGCAACCGTAGTGACGATCATGCGCGGTAGCCCCGGTGAAGGTTGTGTGTCGCCATGTCGGCTGCTAGAATGTGCTTATGAGCACGCTATAGAGTTTACAGTTACGATAGCACAATTAGCCCCGAACGGGCTAACATCACGACTAATGTGTCACACGTCCGATTCGCCCAGCGACTCTCTGTCGGAGTATCAGCGCTGGGGTCCAGTGCACCACAGTTTTGTATTGTCGCTCGGTCCTTTGGCGGAGTGCTTCGGAAGCTACCGGGCCCTCGTCTCCCCGGCCCGGACTGTTACAGCGGCGCCGGGGGAGGGAAGGAGAGAGACACACACACACACACACACACACACACAATGAGAGAGAGAGCAAAGAATGGAGGAAAAAGCAGCAAAACGTTTCTCTGCTTGCATCACGCAAGTGACGTCAATGTTACCACACCGTGATTGGTAGATTCCTTCAGCTCCACACACAACGCTGTCAAGCGCCATTCATATAAAACTCGTGGGCCACACTAACATTAAACTTTCATATTAAAGTGGGGGCCGCAGAATAACGTCTCGCAGGCCGCCTGTTTGAGATAGATATGTGATTGGGCCGGTAGGCAAATGCAGTGCCTTAAAGGCAAGCCCCCAATATTGTTGTCTGGGTGGAAATTCGGGAGAATGGTTGCCCCGGTAGATTTTCGGGAGGGGCACTGAAATTCGGGAGTCTTCCAGGAAAACGGGGAGGGTTGGCAAGTATGACTGGGAGACGCAACTGCTCTGTACTTCTCCCTACGTCCGTGTACCACTCCATACAGCGCCGTTTTAAGAAGTCAATCAATCAATCAATCAATGTTTACTTATATAGCCCTAAATCACTAGTGTCTCAAAGGGCTGCACAAACCACTACGACATCCTCGGTAGGCCCACATAAGGGCAAGGAAAACTCACACCCAGTGGGACGTCGGTGACAATAATGACTATGAGAACCTTGGAGAGGAGGAAAGCAATGGATGTCGAGCGGGTCTAACATGATACTGTGAAAGTTCAATCCATAATGGATCCAACACAGTCGCGAGAGTCCAGTCCAAAGCGGATCCAACACAGCAGCGAGAGTCCCGTTCACAGCGGAGCCAGCAGGAAAGCATCCCAAGCGGAGGCGGATCAGCAGCACAGAGATGTCCCCAGCCGATACACAGGCAAGCAGTACATGGCCACCGGATCGGACCGGACCCCCTCCACAAGGGAGAGTGGGACATAGGAGAAAAAGAAAAGAAACGGCAGATCAACTGGTCTAAAAAGGGAGTCTATTTAAAGTCATACATTTTACTTTTTGAAACCGATACCGATAATTTCTGATGTTACATTTTAAAGCATTTATCGGCCGATAATATCAGCAGTCTGATATTATCGGACATCTCTAATAAAAACATTAGTAGTTTTTTTTTTTGTTATATTCTGACTTTTCGCTGTGATGAGGTGGTGACTTGTCCAGGGTGTACACCGCCTTCCGCCCGAAAGCAGCTGAGATAGGCTCCAGCGACCCCAAAAGGGACAAGCAGTAGAAAATAGATGGATGGGTTTAAGATTCAAGATTGTTTATTGTTATATGCACAGTTAAAGGCCTACTGAAAGCCACTACTAGCGACCACGCAGTCTGATAGTTTATATATCAATGATGAAATATTAACATTGCAACACATGCCAATACGGCCTTTTTAGTTTACTAAATTACAATTTTAAATTTCCCGGGAGTATTGTCTTGAAAACGTTGCGTAATGATGACACGTACGCAAGACGTCACGCGTTTTTAGGAAGTATGAGCGCTACGCACACACACACAGCTAAAAGCCGTCTGCTTTAACGGCATAATTACACAGTATTTTGGACATCTGTGTTGCTGAATATTTTGCAATTTGTTCAATTAATATTGCAGAAGTCACAGTAGAAAGATGGAGTTGGGAAGCTTTAGCCTTTAGCCACACAAACACACGGTGATTCCTTGTTTAAAATTCCCGGAGGTGAATATTTACTATGGATCAGAGCGGTCAAGCCGACATGGATCCAGACCACATGTCAACCAGCAGGTTTCGGTGAGAAAATTGTGGTTAAAAAGTCGCTTGTGTCGTCCATGAAGCTGCCGTCAACTTCCCTGAGACATTGGTGTCAACACACCCGTGGACACACACCTCCGACTATCAGGTACTATTTAACTCACTAAAACACTAGCAACACAATAGAAAGATAAGGGATTTCCCAGAATTATCCTAGTAAATGTGTTTAAAAACCTCGCAATACATCCCAATGCTATCGCGTTTTTTTTTTTTCTTTCTAGTCCGTCGCTATCAATATCCTCAAACACGAATCTTTCATCCTCGCTCAAATTAATGGGGAAATTGTCGTTTTCTCGGGTCCGAATAGCACTTTTTGTTGGAGGCCCCCATTAAAATCAATGTGAATATGTTAAGGCAAAGCTCTCAATTTACCGGTCGATCTACGTTCCCATCCTCACCTATGGTCATGAGCTTTGGGTCATGACCGAAAGGATAAGATCACGGGTACAAGCGGCCCAAATGAGTTTCCAGGTCTCTCCCTTAGAGATAGGGTGAGAAGCTCTGCCATCCGGGAGGAACTCAAAGTAAAGCCGCTGCTCCTCCACATCAAGAGGAGCCAGATGAGGTGGTTCGGGCATCTGGTCAGGATGCCACCCGAAAGCCTCCCTAGGGAGGTGTTTAGGGCACGTCTAACCGGTAGGAGGCCACAGGGAAGACCCAGGACACGTTGGGAAGACTATGTCTCCCGGCTGGCCTGGGAACGCCTCGGGATCCCCCGGGAAGAGCTGGACGAAGTGGCTGGGGAGAGGGAAGTCTGGGCTTCCCTGCTTAGGCTGCTGCCCCCGCGACCCGACCTCGGACAAGCAGAAGAAGATGGATGGAAGATTTGTCTTATGTTTTGTTTCATGTTATATGTTCTCTAGCGATGGCACCAACCTGGTGGATTTCACCTTTGTGGAGAACGTGGTCCATGGACACATCTTAGCTGCAGAGCACCTGAGGCCCCTAGAGAGGGGGGGGTTGCCCACATCTGAGGTCCTCTCCAAGGTTTCTCATAGTCAGCATTGTCACTGGCGTCCCACTGGATGTGAATTCTCCCTGCCCACTGGGTGTGAGTTTTCCTTGCCCTTTTGTGGGTTCTTCCGAGGATGTTGTAGTCGTAATGATTTGTGCAGTCCTTTGAGACATTTGTGATTTGGGGCTATATAAATAAACATTGATTGATTGATTGATTGAGGCCAGACTCTCCCATCTGTGGCAAAGTCAGTAGTAATAATACAGTGGGGCAAAAAAGTATTTTAGTCAGCCACCGATTGTGCAAGTTCTCCCATTTAAAATGATGACAGAGGTCTGTAATTTTCATCATAGGTACACATCCGGGAGGAACTCAAAGTAAAGCCGCTGCTCCTCCACATTGAGAGGAGCCAGATGAGGTGGTTCGGGCATCTGGTCAGGATGCCACCCGAACGCCTCCCTAGGGAGGTGTTTAGGGCACGTCCAACCGGTAGGAGGCCACGGGGAAGACCCAGGACACGTTGGGAAGACTATGTCTCCCGGCTGGCCTGGGAACGCCTCGGGATCCCCCGGGAAGAGCTAGACGAAGTGGCTGGGGAGAGGGAAGTCTGGGCTTCCCTGCTTAGGCTGTTGCCCCCGCGACCCGACCTCGGATAAGCGGAAGATGATGGATGGAAGATTTGTCCTATGTTTTGTTTCATGTTATATGTTCTCTAGCGATGGCACCAACCTGGTGGATTTCACCTTTGTGGAGAACGTGGTCCATGGACACATCTTAGCTGCAGAGCACCTGAGGCCCCTAGAGAGGGGGGGGTTGCCCACATCTGAGGTCCTCTCCAAGGTTTCTCATAGTCAGCATTGTCACTGGCGTCCCACTGGATGTGAATTCTCCCTGCCCACTGGGTGTGAGTTTTCCTTGCCCCTTTTGTGGGTTCTTCCGAGGATGTTGTAGTCGTAATGATTTGTGCAGTCCTTTGAGACATTTGTGATTTGGGGCTATATAAATAAACATTGATTGATTGATTGATTGAGGCTAGACACTCCCATCTGTGGCAAAGTCAGTAGTAATAATACAGTGGGGCAAAAAAGTATTTTAGTCAGCCACCGATTGTGCAAGTTCTCCCATTTAAAATGATGACAGAGGTCTGTAATTTTCATCATAGGTACACATCCGGGAGGAACTCAAAGTAAAGCCGCTGCTCCTTCACATGGAGAGGAGCCAGATGAGGTGGTTCGGGCATCTGGTCCGGATGCCACCCGAACGCCTCCCTAGGGAGGTGTTTAGGGCACGTCCAACCGGTAGGAGGCCACGGGGAAGACCCAGGACACGTTGGGAAGACTATGTCTCCCGGCTGGCCTGGGAACGCCTCGGGATCCCCCGGGAAGAGCTGGACGAAGTGGCTGGGGAAAGGGAAGTCTGGGTTTCCCTGCTTAGGTTGTTGCCCCCGCGACCCGACCTCGGATAAGCGGAAGAAGATGGATGGATGGAATATGTGAGGAGCCCCCAAACTTGCGACGTCATCGTCTGCGACTTCCGGTACAGGCTAGGCTTTTCTCTTAACACCGACAGTTGCGAACTTTATCGTGGATGTTCTCTACTAAATCCTTTCAACAAAAATATGGAAGTATTGCGAAATGATCAAGTATGACACATAGAATGGACCTGCTATCCCCGTTTAAATAAGAAGATTTCATTTAAATAAATAAATAAATGGGTTGTACTTGTATAGCGCTTTGACACTACTTCCACATTTACCCATTCACACACACATTCACACACTTGATGGAGGGAGCTGCCATGCAAGGCAGCAACCAGCATCCATCAGGAGCAAGGGTGAAGTGTCTTGCTCAGGACACAACGGACGTGACGGAGTTGGTACTAGGTTTCAGTCGGCTTTTAAACAGAAAGTGTGTAGTACAAAGAAAATGTTATTTTGTTAGTCCACCCTTTAACAAGTCACACGGTACTTAGCTAAAAATTAAATAAAATAAAAAAATAAGAATGTATATACAAGGCACAGTAAGTAACATAACATTATTGCACATTCTGATTGACAAGCAACAGAATAAATATGGAGGTGACCTCGGGGTCGCAGCAGCAGTTGAAGTGTCTTTCATCTCCGTAATATCGCTAAAATTCGCTCCATTTTGTCCACTAAAGACGCCGAGATCATTATCCATGCGTTTGTTACGTCTCGTCTCGATTACTGTAACGTATTATTTTCGGGTCTCCCCATGTCTAGCATTAAAAGATTACAGTTGGTACAAAATGCGGCTGCTAGACTTTTGACAAGAACAAGAAAGTTTGATCACATTACGCCTGTACTGGCTCACCTGCACTGGCTTCCTGTGCACTTAAGATGTGACTTTAAGGTTTTACTACTTACGTATAAAATACTACACGGTCTAGCTCCAGCCTATCTTGCTGATTGTATTGTACCGTATGTCCCGGCAAGAAATCTGCGTTCAAAAGACTCCGGCTTATTAGTGATTCCCAAAGCCCAAAAAAAGTCTGCGGGCTATAGAGCGTTTTCCGTTCGGGCTCCAGTACTCTGGAATGCCCTCCCGGTAACAGTTCGAGATGCCACCTCAGTAGAAGCATTTAAGTCTCACCTTAAAACTCATCTGTATACTCTAGCCTTTAAATAGACCTCCTTTTTAGACCAGTTGATCTGCCGCTTCTTTTCTTTCTCCTATGTCCCCCCCTCCCTTGTGGAGGGGGTCCGGTCCGATGACCATGGATGAAGTACTGGCTGTCCAGAGTCGAAACCCAGGATGGACCGCTCGTCAGGACCCAGGATGGACCGCTCGCCTGTATCGGTTGGGGACGTCTCTACGCTGCTGATCCGCTTAAGATGGTTTCCTGTGGACGGGACTCTCGCTGCTGTCTTGGATCCGCTTGAACTGAACTCTCGCGGCTGTGTTGGAGCCACTATGGATTGAACTTTCACAGTATCATGTTAGACCCGCTCGACATCCATTGCTTTCGGTCCCCTAGAGAGGGGGGGGTTGCCCACATCTGAGGTCCTCTCCAAGGTTTCTCATAGTCAGCATTGTCACTGGCGTCCCACTGGGTGTGAGTTTTCCTTGCCCTTTTGTGGGTTCTTCCGAGGATGTTGTAGTCGTAATGATTTGTGCAGTCCTTTGAGACATTTGTGATTCGGGTCTATATAAATAAACATTGATTGATTGATTGATGTGATCAAAGGTGAAAAGTGTCTACAGTGATGGTTCACAGTTCGAGGGTGGTCAAGGTAGCTGTCTTTTGTTCAAAAAGACAAAAGTAAAAACGGGGGGCTGGAGAGCTAGCATTCACAAGTTAGCATTCACACGCCTGATGGCATGTGGGTAGAAACTGTTTGTCAGTCTTGTAGTCCTGGATTTCAGGCTCCTGTATCGTCTGTAGGAGGCTGCTGAGACTGTGCTGGGGGGGGGTGTACTGTCCTTTATGATGATGTGTGCTCTCCTGGTGGCCCCGGTAGACTACATGGATGGATGGCATTCTGACTTTTTAGTCTACATTCCCATGATTTTATTGTATCAGTAGAAGCATTTAAGTCTCACCTTAAAACTCATTTGTATACTCTAGCCTTTAAATAGACTCCCTTTTAAGACCAGTTGATCTGCCGTTTCTTTTCTTTTTCTTCTATGTCCCACTCTCCCTTGTGGAGGGGGTCCGGTCCGATCCGGTGGCCATGTACTGCTCGCCTGTGTATCGGATGGGGACATCTCTGCGCTGCTGATCCGCCTCCGCTTGGGATGGTTTCCTGCTGGCTCCGCTGTGAACGGGACTCTCGCTGCTGTGTTGGATCCGCTTTGGACTGGACTCTCGCGACTGTGTTGGATCCATTGTGGATTGAACTTTCACAGTATCATGTTAGACCCGCTCGACATCCATTGCTTTCCTCCTCTCCAAGGTTCTCATAGTCATTATTGTCACCGATGTCCCACTGGGTGTGAGTTTTCCTTGCCCTTATGTGGGCCTACCGAGGATGTCGTGGTGGTTTGTGCAGCCCTTTGAGACACTAGTGATTTAGGGCTATATAAGTAAACATTGATTGATTGATTGATTGATTGTATATCTCTACAATGTAACAATCATGGCGTGCCGCCACAAATAAACAGATGAAAGTGAAGCACATGCTATTTTATTTCAGTGCTCTTTTTGCTGTATTTCCTTCACAGACGGGTCTCCAAATGTTCCTACTGGTGATCGCGCTGCTGTCCGCTCCCGTCCTGCTCTTAGGCAAGCCTCTTTTCTTGTACTGGATGCACCGTGGAGGCAAAGGCCTGCGCAGACGCAGAGTAAGTACGGTTGCTGCGGCCCCGCCGTGCCGAGTTCCACAGAGCAGTGATTGTGGGTCTTGCAGGGCTACGAGAGAGTCAGGCGCGCCAGCGAGGATGACGGCTCAGCGGCGCCGGCCTACGAGGACGACGAGGAGGAGGGGCTTGATGAGACGACGCGCAGGGAAGCTCAGACGGTCAGAGAAACAGCGGTGACCTATTTCACCACAAAATGTTTGTATTGGAATGTACCGTATTTTCTGGACTGGATTATAAGGCACACTGATGATGAGCAGGTGTATTCATTATAGGGTGCATGAAAGGGGTCTTTACTTACTCAGTGGCCTAGTGGTAGGGAACTTATGGCTCTTTTGATGACTACATATGGCTCTCAGATAATTATATTTATATAGCGCTTTTCTCTAGTGACTCAAAGCGCTTTACATAGTGAAACCCAATATCTAAGTTACATTTAAACCAGTGTGGGTGGCACTGGGAGCAGGTGGGTAAAGTGTCTTGCCCAAGGACACAACGGCAGTGACTAGGATGGCGGAAGCGGGACTCGAACCTGGAACCCTCAGGTTGCTAGGACGGCCACTCTACCAACCGAGCTGTGCCGAGTAACCGTGTAATACTCTTCCATATCAGTAGGTGGCAGTCAGTAGGTAATTGCTTTGAGGATGTGGGGAACAGCGGGAGGCAGGGTGCAGGTAAAAAGGTGTCTAATGCTTAAACCAGGGGTAGGGAACCTATGGCTCTAGAGACAGATGTGGCTCTTTTGATGACTACATATGGCTCTCAGATAATTATATTTATATAGCGCTTTTCTCTAGTGACTCAAAGCGCTTTAAAAAGTGACACCCAATATCTAAGTTACATTTAAAGCAGTGTGGGCGGCACTGGGGGCAGGTGGGTAAAGTGTCTTGCCCAAGGACACAACGGCAGTGACTAGGATGGCGGAAGCGGGACTCGAACCTGGAACCCTCAGGTTGCTAGCACGGCCACTCTACCAACCGAGCTGTGCCGAGTAACCGTGTAATACTCTTCCATATCAGTAGGTGGCAGTCAGTAGCTCATTGCTTTGAAGATGTGGGAAACAGCGGGAGGCAAGGTGCAGGTAAAAAGGTGTCTAATGCTTAAACCAGGGGTAGGGAACCTATGGCTCTAGAGCCAGATGTGGCTCTTTTGATGACTACATATGGCTCTAAGATAATTATATTTATATAGCGCTTTTCTCTAGTGACTCAAAGCGCTTTAAAAAGTGACACCCAATATCTAAGTTACATTCAAACCAGTGTGGGCGGCACTGGGGGCAGGTGTGTAAAGTGTCTTGCCCAAGGACACAACGGCAGTGACTAGGATGGCGGAAGCGGGACTCGAACCTGCAACCCTCAGGTTGCTAGCACGGCCACTCTACCAACCGAGCTATGCCGAGTAACCGTGTAATACTCTTCCATATCAGTAGGTGGCAGTCAGTAGCTAATTGCTTTGAAGATGGGGGAAACAGCGGGAGGCAGGGTGCAGGTAAAAAGGTGTCTAATGCTTAAACCAGGGGTAGGGAACCTATGGCTCTAGAGACAGATGTGGCTCTTTTGATGACTACATATGGCTCTCAGATAATTATATTTATATAGCGCTTTTCTCTAGTGACTCAAAGCCCTTTAAAAAGTGACACCCAATATCTAAGTTACATTCAAACCAGTGTGGGCGGCACTGGGGGCAGGTGTGTAAAGTGTCTTGCCCAAGGACACAACGGCAGTGACTAGGATGGCGGAAGCGGGACTCGAACCTGGAACCCTCAGGTTGCTAGCACGGCCACTCTACCAACCGAGCTATGCCGAGTAACCGTGTAATACTCTTCCATATCAGTAAGTGGCAGTCAGTAGAGAATTGCTTTGAGGATGTGGGAAACAGCGGGAGGCAGGGTGCAGGTAAAAAGGTGTCCAATGCTTAAACCAGGGGTAGGGAACCTATGGCTCTAGAGCCAGATTCAGATAAATCTTAGCTGGCATTGCTTAACACGATAAGTAATGAATAATTCCGCTGGTAATCACAGTATCACAAATAACGTTCAAATTATAAAACATTCTCATGCATTTTAATCCAACCATCCGTTTTCTACCGCACCTGTTCAAGATGTTGCATTAATGGTAAGAAGTATTATATTTATTATAGGTTAACTTTTATAATAACAATGTTGTTAAAAAGAATAAGAGACTTATTGTACTCTACAAATGTTGGTCATACTTAAAATTGCACACATTTAGTTGTATTCAGTGTTGAAAAATGTTATATGGCTCTTACGGAAATACATTGTGAAATATTTGGCTTTCATGGCTCTCTCAGCCAAAAAAGTTCACGACCCCTGGGTTAGAGTGTCCGCCCTGAGATGGGTAGGTCGTGAGTTCAAACCCCGGCCGACTATAGAAATGGGAGCCATTTCCTCCCTGCTTGGCACTCAGAATCAAAGGTTGGAATTGGGGGTTAAATCACCAATAATGATTCCTGGGCGCAGTCGTCGCTGCTGCTCACTGCTCCCCTCACCTCCCAGGGGGTGATCAAGGGTGATGGGTTGAATGCAGAGAATAATTTTGCCACACCTAGTGTGTGTGTTTGACTATCATTGGTACTTTAACTTTTAACTTTTTTTTTAAATGTAAAAGACTTTCTTGTGGTTTACATAAAGTTAAACTCCCAATGATTGTCACACACCTTGGCGTCACTATAGACAGCGATTTTAAACTAGACAAGTCAATGGTGTTTTAAAATCGTGTTTTTATCACCTTCGTCTTTTAGTAAAGGTTAAACCGTTTTTATCTTTTAACCTTTTTGAAGAAGTCGTGCATGCTTTTATTTCAAGTGGCCTGGACTACTGCAATGCACTTTATGCTGGCATTAGCCAAAAAGCTCTCTCCCGGTTGCAGTTAGTCCAGAACGCGGCAGCAGGACTTTTAACAGGGGCCAGGAAACGCCAGCATATAACCCCAATTCTTCAGGGTTTGCACTGGCTCCCTGTTCATTTTAGAATTGATTTTAAAACATTGCTGTTTGTTTTTAAATCTTTACATGGACTGGCACCTCAATATATCTCGGACCTCATCCAAATTTACATCCCTGCGTGCGCTCTGAGGTCCGAGAGCCAGCTCCAGCACGTGGTGCCCAAGACCAGACTTAAGACCAGGGGAGACAGGGCCTTCTCTGTGGTCGGCCCTAAGGTCTGGAAGACTCTGCTCCTCCATGTTCAAACTGCTTCCACAGTGGAGTGTTTTAAGTCTCGTCTTAAGACCCTCTTTTATTCTTTGGCTTTTAACACTACGTGAGTTGTGTGGTCCTCTGTTGTCCTCTGTGTTTTTTATACACTTTTATTTCGATTTTACTGTTTTAATTGATTTCTAACACAATAATCAAGGAATGTGTTTATTTATTAGAGATGTAGTTTAATAATTGTAATTAGATGTATAATAGGGCTTCACGGTGGCAGAGGGGTTAGTGCGTCTGCCTCACAATACGAAGGTCCTGCAGTCCTGGGTTCAAATCCAGGCTCGGGATCTTTCTGTGTGGAGTTTGCATGTTCTCCCCGTGACTGCGTGGGTTCCCTCCGGGTACTCCGGCTTCCTCCCACTTCCAAAGACATGCACCTGGGGATAGGTTGATTGGCAACACTAAATGGTCCCTAGTGTGTGAATGTGAGTGTGAATGTTGTCTGTCTATCTGTGTTGGCCCTGCGATGAGGTGGCGACTTGTCCAGGGTGTACCCCGCCTTCCGCCCGATTGTAGCTGAGATAGGCGCCAGCGACCCCGAAAGGGAATAAGTGGTAGAAAATGGATGGATGGATGGATAATTGATTTTACCCTTTAAAATGGTTTTTAATCATATTTGTATTTATATTGTTTTTATTGGTTTTATATCTATTTATTTTTTGTTTTTATTCAATCATTGGTGGAGCATAATATTGTTTTTTTTTTTTTTTTAATATTGTTTTTAACATGGCTGTGCAGCACTTTTGAAACGTTATTGTTGTTTAAATGTGCTATATAAATAAAGTGGATTGGACACACACACACACACACACAACGTGTGGTGAAATTTGTCCTCTGCATTCGACCCATCCCCTTGTTCCCCCCCTGGGAGGTGAGGGGAGCAGTGAGCAGCAGCGTGACTAAAGTGGTGCCGCTGTATATTCATTTGCACTTTTGTTAAAAAACATTTTTAATAGAGATGTCCGATAATGGCTTTTTTGCCGATATTCCGATATTGTCCAACTCTTAATTACCGATTCCGATATCAATCGATACCGATCTATATAGTCGTGGAATTAACACGGTATAGTTCAGTTGGTAGAGCGGCCCTGCCAGCAATTTCAGGGTTGCAGGTTCGATCCCCGCTTCCGCCATCCGAGTTACTGCCGTTGTGTCCTTGGGCAAGGCACTTTACCCGCTTGCTCCCAGTGCCACCCACACTGGCTTAGAAAAAATAATAATAATGTAACTTCGATATTGGGTTTCACAATGTAAAGCGCTTTGAGTCTCTTGAGAAAAGCGCTATATAAATCTCCGTAATATCGCTAAAATTCGCTCCATTTTGTCCACTAAAGACACCGAGATCATTATCCATGCGTTTGTTACGTCTCGTCTCGATTACTGTAACGTATTATTTTCGGGTCTCCCCATGTCTAGCATTAAAAGATTACAGTTGGTACAAAATGCGGCTGCTAGACTTTTGACAAGAACAAGAAAGTTTGATCACATTACGCCTGTACTGGCTCACCTGCACTGGCTTCCTGTGCACTTAAGATGTGACTTTAAGGTTTTACTACTTACGTATAAAATACTACACGGTCTAGCTCCATCCTATCTTGCTGATTGTATTGTACCTTATGTCCCGGCAAGAAATCTGCGTTCAAAAGACTCCGGCTTATTAGTGATTCCCAGAGCCCAAAAAAAGTCTGCGGGCTATAGAGCGTTTTCCGTTCGGGCTCCAGTACTCTGGAATGCCCTCCCGGTAACAGTTCGAGATGCCACCTCAGTAGAAGCATTTAAGTCTCACCTTAAAACTCATCTGTATACTCTTGCCTTTAAATAGACCTCCTTTTTAGACCAGTTGATCTGCCGCTTCTTTTATTTCTCCTATGTCCCCCCTCCCTTGTGGAGGGGGTCCGGTCCGATGACCATGGATGAAGTACTGGCTGTCCAGAGTCGAGACCCAGGATGGACCGCTCGCCTGTATCGGTTGGGGACATCTCTACGCTGCTGATCCGCCTCCGCTTGAGATGGTTTCCTGTGGACGGGACTCTCGCTGCTGTCTTGGATCCGCTTGAACTGAACTCTCGCAGCTGTGTTGGAGCCACTATGGATTGAGCTTCCACAGTATCATGTTAGACCCGCTCGACATCCATTGCTTTCGGTCCCCTAGAGGGGGCGGGGGGGTGCCCACATCTGAGGTCCTCTCCAAGGTTTCTCATAGTCAGCATTGTCACTGGCGTCCCACTGGATGTGAATTCTCCCTGCCCACTGGGTGTGAGTTTTCCTTGCCCTTTTGTGGGTTCTTCCGAGGATGTTGTAGTCGTAATGATTTGTGCAGTCCTTTGAGACATTTGTGATTTGGGGCTATATAAATAAACATTGATTGATTGATGATTGATATGGTACAATACAATCGGCAAGATAGGATGGAGCTAGACCGTGTAGTATTTTATACGTAAGTAGTAAAACCTTAAAGTCACATCTTAAGTGCACAGGAAGCCAGTGCAGGTGAGCCAGTACAGGCGTAATGTGATCAAACTTTCTTGTTCTTGTCAAAAGTCTAGCAGCCGCATTTTGTACCAACTGTAATCTTTTAATGCTAGACATGGGGAGACCCGAAAATAATACGTTACAGTAATCGAGACGAGACGTAACAAACGCATGGATAATGATCTCGGCGTCTTTAGTGGACAAAATGGAGCGAATTTTAGCGATATTACGGAGATGAAAGAAGGCCGTTTTAGTAACGCTTTTAATGTGTGCCTCAAAGGAGAGAGTTGGGTCGAAAATAATACCCAGATTTTTTACCGAGTCACCTTGTTTTATTAGCATTAGCTTCCAGCTAGATTTCCACGTCACTTTGTTTTTACAACTATTGGAAGAAAAGGAAGTGAGTGTCCAGGACAGTGATTGACATTCATAGAATTAAAGAAAGAAATGGAGAAGCAGTAGAGGTATAGTACCGCGAGTCTGCACCATACGGAAGCAAATAACGCTAGCCAAGGACGTTCAATTGATTTGTCCGTGAAAATATTAACGGGGAAGAAGGTCAGAGGAGATACTGTAGAACAAGGGTGTCATACTACAATTTCTGACCTTAAAAGAGAACAATGCTGAGTTTCAATTGACAAAAAATGTTGTATTTGTTGTCCAGTTTGACTTTGCCGACGTGCTCCTGCACCAGGCCATCCACACCATCGAGTACTGCCTGGGCTGTATATCCAACACGGCGTCGTACCTGCGACTCTGGGCTCTCAGCTTGGCGCACGCGCGTAAGTGCCGCCCTAATCCGTCGAGGCGCAAAATTGTGATATTTGTCATGGATTTGGTGGATTTATCCCGTCCAGAGCTGTCCGAGGTGCTGTGGGACATGGTGATGCGCCTCGGCTTCAAGGTCACCACGAGAGTCGGGGTGGTGTGTTTAGTGCCCGTGTTTGGCGTCTTTGCGCTACTCACCGTGTCCATCCTGCTGGTCATGGAAGGTTTGTCGGCGTTCCTCCACGCTCTCCGCCTCCACTGGTGAGTCCGCGCTGCACCAGCACACAATCTTAAAGTTAGGCATGGCTTTGTTTGCTCCGAATGTCCTGAACTCCTGTTTCCATATCAGTGTTGGATTGAACAAACTAGTGTTGCCGTAGACCAGGGGTGTCAACTGGTTTTCATTGAGGGCCACATCGCACTTATTTGCCCTCAAAGGGCTGATTTTAACAATGAGTAATATACAGAGGTGGGTAGAGTAGCCAGAAATTGTACTCAAGTAAGAGTACAGTTACTTTAGAGATGTATTACTCAAGTAAAAGTAAGGAGTAGTCACCCAAATATTTACTCGAGTAAAAGTAAAAAAGTATGTTGTGAAAAAACTACTCAAGTACTGAGTAACTGATGAGTAACCTGATTACGGCAACAAATAATGCACAAAAACATAAAAATAGAAATGAGCAAATTCAGAGCCAGGGATATATCTTAAGCAACTAAAACAATAATATATATTAAATAATAGTACATCCATCCATCCATCCATTTTCTACCGCTTATTCCCTTTCGGGGTCGCGGGGGGCGCTGGCGCCTATCTCAGCTACAACGGGCGGAAGGCGGGGTACACCCTGGACAAGTCGCCACCTCATCGCAGGGCCAACACAGATAGACAGACAACATTCACACTCACATTCACACACTAGGGCCAATTTAGTGTTGCCAATCAACCTATCCCCAGGTGCATGTTTTTGGAAGTGGGAGGAAGCCGGAGTACCCGGAGGGAACCCACGCAGTCACGGGGAGAACATGCAAACTCCACACAGAAAGATCCCGAGCCTGGATTTGAACCCAGGACTGCAGGACCTTCGTATTGTGAGGCAGACGCACTAACCCCTCTGCCACCGTGAAGCCCTAAATAATAGTACATTAAAATAAAATAAAAAAAATGCCACATTGAGCCACAATAACTTAACAGCACCTTAGCCTCAGTAGGCATTCATTGATTTGATTTATTGATTGATTGATTGAAACTTTTATTAGTAGATTGCACAGTTCAGTACATATTCCGTACAATTGACCACTAAATGGTAACACCCCAATAAGTTTTTCTACGTTTATCAATTAGTTAGTAAATGACCAAGTCGGGGTTATCTACCTCATATATACATACACACACAAATCATTTATACACACACATATCATATATATATACACATACATTTATTTATACAGTATATAGTTTATATTTATTTATTTTGCCGTTTTTGTTCACATGTTGAAGGTGTGTTAATGAATATACATGCATGTTTAACATATAGATTCCTATCGTTCATGAAGACAAGAATATAAGTTGGTGTATTACCTGATTCTGATGACTTGCATTGATTGGAATCAGACGTCCACGTTTTAAAATGGAAGAGAAAAAAAGTTCCTCTTTTCTGTCTAATACCACATGAAAGTCGTTTGGCTTTTGGCATCTTATTTGTCCAGCTTCCATATTCGTTTTTATACACTACAAGAAATATATTGGCGGCAAACTCCGTAGCTTGCTCGCTTGTTAGTGCTGGATTTCGGAGACTTTTATTTTAGCGCAGGCGCGATGGAGCGGCGCTTTTATTGTGAAGACAGGAACTGTGCGATCAGTCTTTAGGCTTTTGAGGTTGAAATAAAGTGTCTTTTTTCCTTTACACTTTTGATTGATTGATTGATTGGAACTTGTATTAGTAGATTGTACAGTACATATTCTGTACAATTGACCACTAAATGGTAACACCCCAATAAGTTTGTCAACTTGTTTAAGTCGGGTTTTACGTATCACGGTCATGTGACCACCTGGCTCTGTTTGATTGGTCCAACGTCACCAGTGACTACATGTGATTGGTGAAATGCAGGCATGTGTAGATTCTGCTTTGAAGCTCTGTCATTAACCAAAACAAACATTAATAGATCGATTAAAAAAAAGTAGCGAGTAGCGAGCTGAATGTAGATAAATGGAGCGGAGTAAAAGTAGCGTTTCTTCTCTATAAATATACTCAAGTAAAAGTAAAAGTATGTTGCATGAAAACTACTCGTAGAAGTACAATTTATCCCAAAAGTTACTCAAGTAAATGTAACAGAGTAAATGTAGTTTGTTACTACCCACCTCTGGTAATATATGAATGTGTATTGTTTGACTTTGAAAGACTTTAGCCTGACCACACGGTCCTGTCCGTTTGTAGCATTTAGCTTTAGTCTTTGTTTGTTTCTCGACTATTTTTTGCCC
This sequence comes from Nerophis ophidion, assembly GCF_033978795.1. NCBI lineage: Eukaryota > Metazoa > Chordata > Actinopteri > Syngnathiformes > Syngnathidae > Nerophis > Nerophis ophidion. The sequence goes on along the minus strand of NC_084627.1, from coordinate 12,472,582 downwards.
TTTTTACTACCTTTTTTTGCCCACTCCCTCGTACCTTTGCTGGAACTACAGTAAAACCTTTGAAACCTGTGCCTGCATCCAAGAATGTCATTAGACTTTCTTTTTTTGGTTGTTTTAATTTTTTTTTTTTTTTTTTAAAGTCCCACTAAAATTATTGGGGAT
>NC_084627.1:12442614-12470114 GCF_033978795.1 Nerophis ophidion | reverse complement strand
CAACAATAGATAAATGTATTGATAACTTGAAATGCAAAAGGAAGCAGATAACTGGAGGGAAAGAAAGAGAAGAGAACTGTATTAACCTTGTAGATTGTTATGGTAAAAATTAGGGTACTGTGTTATACTCAGTTTCCCCTAGGGGAAGAACGTTAATATATGTTTTTTTTTCCTCGAATGCCGATTGAAACAATGTTGTGTTAATACGTAGCTTCCGGGAGGCCAACTTGCCAAGCACAGACCAACGTAGTAGAATCTTAGGCAGATGGATGTTGTGGATAAATCTTATACGTCTAGTCTCTTTAGTGAATGAGATAAATAATATTATTTGATATTTTATGGTAATGTGTTAATAATTTCACACATAAGTCGCTTCTTATTATAAGTCGCAGCCCCGGCCAAACTATGAAAAAAACTGCGACTTATAGTCCGAAAAATAGAGTAGCCGCAGCTGCTTCTGAGGGGAGGGGGACATAAACAGCTGCTGCACTGGGTCATAAACAGTTCAAACAAAAGGGTGCCTGGAGCGGTGTCAGGTTTGCCCCCTCTCTGCTTGTAGATTTCGGGTCCTGATAAGGTCCTTCCTGTGGCATTCCTATAGATCAAAGAAACCAACACCTCCATGGCGCATTCCGTCGCACACAGTAAAAGTTTACAACCAGTCTGCCTTTTGCTTGATAAGATCAAAGACAGCTTTTGTCTTCACCCGGGGCAACCTGAACTCATAGCAAACAAGTTGTGTGATAACTCAATTTTTCTGACAATTACCTTTATTATCAGCATATACAATTGTTTCAAATGCAACAATAGATAAATGTATTGATAACTTGAAATGCAAAAGGAAGCAGATAACTGGAGGGAAAGAAAGAGAAGAGAACTGCATTAACCTTGTAGATTGTTATGGTAAAAATTAGGGTACTGTGTTATACTCAGTTTCCCCTAGGGGAAGAAAGTTAATATATCGTTTTTTTTCCTCGAATGCCGATTGAAACAATGTTGTGTCAATACGTAGCTTCCGGGAGGCCAACTTAGACCGACGTAGTAGAATCTTAGACGGACGGATGTTGTGGATAAATCGTTAATACAAAATAATGCGTTGATGTACTTTGGACTGAACGCCGTCATTTCTCTCATTCAGAGGGTCTATGTGAAGGTCTGAAGTGCTTCTTGGTCTGCCGCCTGCCTTTTCAAGGCCGCACAAGGTAAGTCCTTTGCCGGCGTGCACAGAACTTTGAGTCTCTGCAAAGGGGAAAGGGTCATAAAAATCGATACAAATGTATGGCGTTTTAGCTACAAAACATCACACAGACGAGCAACTTGTACGTGGGCACACCTGTCTTAGAGATCCAGGCGTGACACTGACGGCGTAGACCATCCACAGTGGGACCAGGAGTGACGGCGACAGGGCCAAGGCTCCGCCTACCACGTATCCCCACCATGGGTATTCATAGGTGTTGTTGACCTTGAGCGGTTGGTGTGTGATCATGTTGTACAGTAGTGTGCACTGAAAGAAACAAACAGTCTAAAATACCGTATTTTCCGGACCATAGAGCGCACCGCAGTACGAGGCGCACTATAAGGTCTTTTTTCATACAAAAAGCGCATCAAAGGGGTCCCTTTTTTTTTTTTTTTGCTAAATTATGTAAACCCACGACACTGGTTGTTTTTAGCGCTTCCATAGCGAGATATAAGTAGGAACTTTACACTAATCTACAAACCCTGTTTCCATATGAGTTGGGAAATTGTGTTAGATGTAAATATAAACGGAATACAATGATTTGCAAATCATTTTCAACCCATATTCAGTTGAATATGCTACAAAGACAACATATTTGACGTTCAAACTGATTAACATTTTTTGTTGTTGTTGCAAATAATCATTAACTTTAGAATTTGATGCCAGCAACACGTGGCAAAGAAGTTGGGAAAGGTGGCAATGAATACTGATGAAGTTGAGGAATGCTCATCAAACACTTGTTCGGAACATCCCACAGGTGTGCAGGCTAATTGGGAACAGGTGGGTGCCATGATTGGGATTTTTTTTTTTCCCTTGGCCTCAGTCTGCACCCCCACTCCAGGGCCTAGGCTAAGACCGATTTTTTAATTTAATTTTAATCTTCTATTTTTTTCTTTCCCCCTCCCCACCCCCCTTGTTTACCTGTATGTCATCTTTTTTGTAAGGGGCGCTGGAAGCCGGCAGACCCGTCAGCGATCCTGTTCTGTCTCCCTGTAATGTTTGTCTCATCTTGAATGGGATTGTGCTGAAAATTGTAATTTTCCTGAAGGAACTCTCCTGACGGAATAAATAAAGTACTATCTATCTATCTATCTATCTATCTATCTATCTATCTATCTAAAAACAGCTTCCCAAACAATGCTCAGTCTTTCACAAGAAAGGATGGGGCGAGGTACACCCCTTTGTCCACAACTGCGTGAGCAAATAGTCAAACAATTTAAGAACAACTTTTCTCAAAGTGCAATTGCAAGAAATTCAAGGATTTCAACATCAATATCATCAAAAGGTTCAGAGAATCTGGAGAAATCACTCCACATAAGCGGCATGGCCGGAAACCAACATTGAATGACCGTGACCTTCGATCCCTCAGACGGCACTGTTTCAAAAACCGACATCAATCTCTAAAGGATATCACCACATGGGCTCAGGAACACTTCAGAAATTCACTGTCATTAAATACAGTTCGTCTTTACATCTGTAAGTGCAAGTTAAAGCTCTACTATGCAAAGCGAAAGCCATTTATCAACAACATCCAGAAACGCCGCCGGCTTCTCTCAGTCCATCAAAGATGGACTGATGAAAAGTGGAAAAGTGTTCTGTGGTTTGACGAGTCCACATTTCAAATTGTTATTGGAAATATTCGACATTGTGTCATTCGGACCAAAGGGGAAGCGAACTATCCAGGCGCAAAGTTCAAAAGCCAGCATCTGTGATGGTATGGGGGTGCACTAGTGCCCAAGGCATGGGTAACTTACACATATGTGAAGGTACCATTAATGCTGAAAGGTACATACAGGTTTTGGAACAACATATGCTGCCATTTAAGCCACGTCTTTTTCATGGACGCCCCTGCTTATTTCAGCAAGACAATGCCAATCCACATTCAGTATGTGTTACAACAGCATGGCTTCGTGAAAAAAAGAGTGCGGGTACTTTCCTGGCCTGCCTGCAGTCCAGACCTGTCTCCCATGGAAAATGTGTGGCGCATTATGAAGCGTAAAATACGACAGCGGAGATCCCGGACTGTTGAACAACCGAAGCTCTACATAAAAGAAGAATGGGAAAGAATTCCACTTTCAAAGCTTCAACAATTAGTTTCCTCAGTTCCCAAACGTTTATTGAGTGTTGTTAAAAGAAAAGGTGATGTAACACAGTGGTGAACATGCCCTTTCCCAACTACTTTGGCACGTGTTACATCCATGAAATTCTAAGTTAATTATTATTTTTTTTAAATAAATAAATTTTATGAGTTTGAACATCAAATATCTTGTCTTTGTAGTATATTCAATTGAATATAGGTTGAAAATGATTTGTAAATCATTGTATTTTGTTTTTATTTACCTCTAACACAATTTCCCAACTCCTATGGAAACGGGGTTTGTATATTAGAAATGCCAACAGTGGAGGATGAATATCCCATAACAAGAAGATGGTGAAAAAAAAGCTTATCGAAAATGGAGTCGGCACAGACTACAGTGGCGGAAGTGCGCAAATTTTCACTACTTATGCAGAGCTCAAAAACAGATCAGCATGTACCAGAAGGTAAGAAAAGTTGCTTTTGCACAATATTGCGTAACAAAACACCAGATAATATGTCTGCTAATGGGTGCCATTTTGCGGTCCTTATACACACACCATAATAATACTCGTACCTGTGACTGCGGTAGCCGTAACGGGCCGACAATCCATTAAAAATCGTACTAGAACATTTTGACAGATTTTTAAGTGCCGTGTGTATAGTTCTTTATTTTCAATGGAACATTTTAAGTTTTGGTGTTGTTTACTGCCATCATATTGCAGTCTACACTTATCTCTTATGTGTGACTGCCATCTACTCTCTAGTGGTTAGAGTGGCCGCCCTGAGATTTGAGGTTGTGAGTTCAAACCCCGGCCGATATATACCAAAGACTACAAAAATGGGAGCCATTACCTCCCTGCTTGGCACTCAGCATCAAGGCTTGGAATTGGGGGTTAAATCACCAAAAATGATTCCCGGGCGCGGCCACCGCTGCTGCTCACTGCTCCCCTCACCTCCCAGGGGGTGAACAAAGTGATGGGTCGAATGCTGAGGACAAATTTCACCACACCTAGTGTGTGTGTGACAATCATTGGTACTTTGACTTTACTTTGCTGGTCACACTTATCATCACAGCATGTACCAAATAAAATTGCTTTGAGGTCGGTAAGCACAACCAGAATTATTCTGTACCGGGTTGTAAGGCGCACTGTCAAGTTTTGAGGAAATGAAAGGATTTTATAGTCCGAAAAATCCGGTATTTATGATGGCTCAGAAAATCTGACTTACTAAGTGAGTACACTCCTCAAGTATTGGATTACTTTCTTCTTCTGTAGTGACAACTTTATAGAATGTCAACTTGGATTTTACTTTAAAGTAGTCAGTGTAGGTGTCTGAGTAGGGGGGCTTCCAGAAGGGAAGTTATACTTACGGTGAAGAGAGCTGGTGTGATGTACCGCCAACTGTATTTGATGACAGGCCACGGTCGATAGCCAATCATGTCCTCTATGTTGTCATACTGACGGTCAGCACCTACGGAAAATAAACCCATTTTTACAATAATACCAAATATCTTGCTATAAAACACAAGTCCATCGAGCTCAGGGGTCTCCAACATTGTTTTGAAACGAAAACGGCGAAAAACTGCTCATTTTTTGTCACATTTATTTTCACCGTTTGCTAAAACGAGCAAAGTAAAATGGTTTTGTCGATACAGTAATAAAGCGTTTCTATCCACAATTTGGGAATGAAACAAAACAAAACAAAAGAATTAAAGCTGCAAGCAGCGATGGACGGGACCGACTTTTGCTGGTGTTTCCTGCCTTTACTCATTCAACATATCTTTACCTGCACATTACCTACCTTCCCTGCATCCTGGGGTCACACTGGAGCTTCTTTCTTTCACCCATACACGCTGGTGCTTCCTGCCATCACCATTCAACATATCTTTACCTGCACATTACCTACCTTGTCTATATCCTGGAGTCAAACTGGTGCCACCTTCTTTCACCCAGTCAACATATATTTACCTGCACAGTACCTACCTTCTCTGCATTGATGGGTCACGCTGGTGCTTCCTGCTTATAAGCGGCCATCTTGAGACGGCAGCAGCACAGCAGCATCAGCGCAGCATTTCTTTGAAGGCTCGTAAAATCAAAACCGGAGCAGTTAAAAAAAATATTTCCGCAACTTTTAATCAGAAGGGTTCGATATCTTTCCTGTGCTAGTTTGAAGCCGACACAACAAACGCGCTCAGAGGAGATAATGTTTGAAAAAGGTGACGGGTTTTTACAAAACTTTTGTTTTGAAGGGGTAATTGCCAACTTCCTGTTGATTTCTGCTGAAGGATGTAAATGAATGGAATGTAGGTCTGAGTAAGACATACATAGAGGTTTTTGTTTCATGTCTCTACAATATTCCTACCCGAAGTTACAAGCAGTTTTGTCTGTGTTTTCTTCCTAGGAGCAGTTTTGTCTGTGTTTTTTCCTAGGGGGCGCTAGAGCACAATTTTGAGTTTTCGGTTTTGGTTTTTTGATTAGATCGCAATTTTCACCTGTCCTGATGTGTGTGTTAAATTAGGTGAGTTTTGAAACATTTTACATACATATATATACATACATACATATATATATATATATATATATATATATATATATACACACCTGTATATATAAACACATATACATATATATATATATATATATATATATATATATATATATATACACACCTGTATATATAAACACATATATATATATATATACATGTATATATATTTATGTATACATATATATACATATATGTATATATGTATATATATATATATATATATATATATATATATATATATATATATATATATACAATTTTGAGTTTTGTTTTATTGATTGGATGGCAATTTTCACCAGTCCTGATGTGTGTGTTAAATTTGGTGAGTTTTGAAGCATGTTACGTACATTTATATACATATATGTATATGTATATATATATATATATGTGTGTGTGTGTATATGTTTGTGTGTGTGTGTGTGTGTGTATATATATATATATATATATATATATATATATATATATATATACACACACACACACACACACGAGTGCAGCTGACCCCGAAAGGGACAAGCGGTAGAATATGGATTGATGGATTTATATTGATATAATCATCAGTAGCAGGTCTATTACATATTCAATGTAAATTAGCATCGAGCAAATGCAGAAGCCTTCTGTACTTTTGAACGCTTTCTATCAGGTGTGTTTTGCTTTGTTGACACGTAAAATTGTAACATTACCTAGTGGCAGTCCCGCTTGTTTACCAGCCAAGTGCTTGAGCCGGTGCCCTGTCTGCGAATCGGACGTTGCGTCGTGTGCAGCAAAGATATAAAAAAATACGGTATCGTTCAATGAAATGCGTTACCAGCTACTGGCAGGTCGGAGACCCCTGACCTGGCGAATGACGGTGGCCAACAGTGCATACCGTACACCCATCCGATGCAGAGGGACTCGAGAATGGGTAAAAAGACAATACTCCCGGTGTAGGTGTAATAGTCCATCAACAGGAAAACAGTAGAGAAAAAGTAGAGAATGTTTCACTTCCACAAAACCGCCAACACATCCATTGATAAGGAATGTATAGTATTTTGTTAAGAATTCTGTGTACATTTTGCTTTTATTTTGAAGCATTTTATCTGAAAGTGTCACTTCCGCTTCCTTCCTTACTTGCGCTACTTCGGGCGACTTGTTTTCTGTCCTCTGTTTCCAGACAGTCACACAACTAGTCAATGGCTATGTGAGTATTTGGACTTTGTACAAGACATGTTTGAAGTAATGATGGCGATTAGTAAGTTAGTGTAATGTTTTAGTGGCGTTCCCAGAACATTATAGTCGAAACTACAGCTGTGATGTTCGGTAGCTACGAGCTAGCATCTCACTGCTAACGCTAGCTATTGCTAATGACGCTAGTTTAGATATTATATTTTGAAATGACAACATATTAATAGCTTGTTATGTGAATATATGTGTGCTGATATTGTTTAAACACAGTTTATTTTTTACATATAGTGTGCATGATTAGGGCTGGGCAATATGGCTGAACATGGTATCATTATATATGATATTGGTCGATATCGATAATTATTGATTTTTTTTTGACCTATTGAGAATACGTACAGGTAAAACATTTTATAAAATATTCCCTTTTTTTTTCTAAATGTAAAACTTCCTTTTATTATAATCCCTTCAGATGTCAAGGCAGAAAGAAAAGGAAATGTCAACACAACTATAGAATATATATATATATATATAAATCTCGTTTCCATATGAGTTGGGAAATTGTGTTAGATGTAAATATAAACGGGATACAATGATTTGCAAATCCTTTTCAACCCATAATCAATTGAATGCACTACAAAGACAAGATATTTGATTTTCAAACTCATAAACTTTATTTTTTTTTGCAAATAATAATTAACTTAGAATTTCATGGCTGCAACACGTGCCAAAGTAGTTGGGAAAGGGCATGTTCACCACTGTGTTACACCACATTTTCTTTTAACAAAACTCAATAAACGTTTGGGAACTGAGGAAACTAATTGTTGAAGCTTTGAAAGTGGAATTCTTTCCCATTCTTGTTTTATGTAGAGCTTCAGTCGTTCAACAGTCCGGGGTCTCCGCTGTCGTATTTTACTCTACATAATGTTCCACACATTTTCAATGGGAGACAAGTCTGGACTGCAGGCGGGCCAGGAAGGTACCCACACTCTTTTTTTTACGAAGCCACGCTGTTGTAACATGTGGCTTGGCATTGTCTTGCTGAAATAAGCAGGGGCGTCCATGATAACGTTGCTCGGATGACAACATATGTTGCTCCAAAACCTGTATGTACCTTTCAGCTTAATGGTGCCTTCAGAGATGTGCAAGTTACCTATGCCTTGGATACTAATACACCCCCTTAACATCCCAGATACTGGCTTTTGAACTTTGCGCCTATAACAATCCGGATGGTTATTTTACTCTTTGTTCCGGAGGACACCACGTTGAAAACAGCTAGTGTTTTTCCATTTGTTCTCTTTCTGTTTGTCTGCAAGTAAACTGTGTGTATTAACCTTGAAGCTTTGGAATGTAGGAAGTTGGAGTACTCCCTAAATATCTTATCTTTAATTGAACAACGAACCTGTATGTCCCATCTGGTTTGCGGATTCAAGAAGTAGTCTCTTACCGTTTGAATGTTAGTTCAACTGGGCGACGCGATTTGAATGTGTTGTATTTAGGTTGGTCTCTCCAAAGCTTTGGAATAAATTGCAAAATACCCATTCTGTTCTGGGTGATCATTTAAACTCATTTTATGTGTCATCAAAAGAATTTGGGATTGACCAGCAATTTAAGTTCCCTTGGAGGAATATCTGGTCCAAACGCAACAATTTCGATTACTTGTCTATGGGGATATATATTGATAATGTGTTATCTGCCCAGCCCGATATATGATACATACTTTGAGTTGGTAATTTGATAATTACGGTAAATAGATAACAGTATAATAAGTATTTACATTTGTGTATACAGATATTAACCTAATGTGGTGCACTATGGTGCCTTCAGAGATGTGCAAGTTACCTATGCCTTGGATACTAATACACCCCCATAACATCCCAGATACTGGCTTTTGAACCTTGCGCCTATAACAATCCGGATGGCTATTTTCCTCTTTGTTCCGGAGGACACCACGTTGAAAACAGCTAGTGTTTTTCCATTTGTTCTCTTTCTGTTTGTCTGCAAGTAAACTGTGTGTATTAACCTTGAAGCTTTGGAATGTAGGAAGTTGGAGTACTCCCTAAAAATCGTATCTTTACTTGAACAACGAACCTGTATGTCCAATCTGGTTTGCGGATTCAAGAAGTAGTCTCTTACCGTTTGAATGTTAGATCAACTGGGCGACGCGATTTGAATGTGTTGTATTTAGGTTGGTCTCTCCAAAGCTTTGGAATAAATTGCAAAATACCCATTCTGTTCTGGCTGATCATTTAAACTCATTTTATGTGTCATCAAAAGAATTTGAGATTGACCAGCAATTTAAGTTCCCTTGGAGGAATATCTGGTCCAAACGCAACAATTTCGATTACTTGTCTATGGGGATATATATTGATAATGTGTTATCTGCCCAGCCCGATATATGATACATACTTTGAGTTGGTAATTTGATAATTACGGTAAATAGATAACAGTATAATAAGTATTTACACTTGTGTATACAGATATTAACCTAATGTGTATCTTCGACGGGCATGAACAAAGTTGGCAAGTCCACCTGTTAACATTATTTACACTATTCTCATAAAAAAGTCTCAAAGTTTAATACGTAACATACAGGCTAGTTTGCATAAAATGGTTGTCTGTTAAAAAGTTGAAGACATTTCACTAACAGCTCACCTCTGTGACCATTGAAAGTCCTACAAAGAAGCTTCCAAAGCAGATGGCGAGAAGAAGGAGCTGACGTCGATGCGTTTTGACAAAGAATGAAGAAAACGCATCGCAGATGCTGGTGGTCAGCGTCTCAACGTATGTAAACTAAAGCAAAGGACACAGATTGTTTTATTATTGCAATTGATCTCCCGAACATGTAGTATATTTTATTTCATTTAAAGGTGGTCTTGCCTGGGTGTCTAGACCGACAAAGATCATCATGACATAGAAGCCAACGGCCCAAATGTGAGGGAAGGGCATCAGACTCACGGCGCGAGGGTAAGCAATGAACGCCAGTACTGGACCTGCACACATCACGTCAGTCAAACATGACAGCTGGGGAACTTTCGTTCCAAAAACGTAGAGGCAAGCTTCCATACCTGATTCGACCACAACGGATACGTCCACACCTTGCTCTTGGGCCATGAAGCCGAGCACGGAGAAGATGGCAAAGCCGGCCATAAAGCTGGTCGCACTGTTTAAAATGCACAGCAACAAACTGTCCCTGTTGGGTCAAATATAAGCCAGTTAGTGCGGTCCAATTGTTTTACTGTAAAATATATGTTGTTTTTTTTTACAGTCTACTGTAAATGGAAAAAAAACATACCAATTCCCTACAATAAAACTCTGCTGATTGAGCAGCCAGTTTGTACTGTAAAATCTACTGACTTTTATAGTGTCACTTTCAGCGCACAGTAAATGCATCTAATCTTTAAAACTCACTCTTCTTAACTAGCTATTAGGCTTGTACACTGACCGGGCTGCAAAAAAAAATAAATATTTAAAGGGTAACTGCACTCTTTTTTTCTATTTTGCCTATTGTTCAAAATCATGAAGAGAGACAAGAATACACTTTTTAGGGACCGAATGTCCCTTAGGGATCCTATTGTATTTCTAAGGTTTTATTATTATTATACCGCCGCTTCTTTGAGCTGTAATTTGACCCCTTAACATGCTTCAAAACTCACCACATTTTACACACACATCAGGACTGGCGAAAATTGCCATCTAATAAAAAACCCAAACCCCAAACTCAAAATTGCGCTCTAGTGCCCCCTAGGAAAAAACAGAAAAAACTGCTTGTAACTTATGTTAGGAATGTCGTAGAGCAGGGGTGCCCACACTTTTTCTGCAGGAAAGCTACTTTTCAATTGACCAACTCGAGGGGATGTACCTCATTTATATATATCATTTATATTTATTTATTTATGACAGAGACATTTTTGTAAACAAGTTAAATGTGTTTAATGATAATACAAGCATGTGTAACACATATAGATGTCTTTCTTTCACGAAGACAAGAATATAAGTTGGTGTATTACCTGATTCTGATGACTTGCATTGATTGGAATCAGACAGTAATGATGATAACGCCCACATTTTCAAATGGAGGAGAAAAAAAGTTGTCCTTTCTGTACAATACCACATGAAAGTGGTTGGTTTTCGGCATCTAATTCATCCAGCTTCCATACACTTTACAAGAAAAACATTGGCGGCAAATTCCGTAGCTTGCTTGATTGACATTCACGGCACCCGAGGGTCTTGTGAGATGACACTGGCTGCTGCCAGTTCATTATTATGAAAAAATGACAGAGAGGAAGGTGAGAAACACTTTTTATTTCAACAGACTTTCGCGCCGTCCCTTCCGTCAAAACTCTAAAGGCCGACTGCACATTTCCTATCTTCACAATAAAAGCCCTGCTTCATGCTGCCCGCGCTAACAAAATAAGAGTCTCGGAAAGCTGGCGTGCACAAGTGATGTACACGCCAGCTTTCTGAGGGATCGCTTGTGCACGCCAGTTTTCCGAGACTCTGTATTTAGTTAGCGCAGGCAGCATGAAGCAGGGCTTTTATTGTGAAGATAGGAAATGTGCAGTCGGCCTTTAGAGTTTTGACGGAAGGTACGGCGGGAGAGTCTGTTGAAATAAAAAGTGTTTCTCGCCTTCCTCTCGGTCATATTTTAATAATAATGATCTTGCAGCAGGCAGCGTCATCTCACAAGACCCTCCGGTACCGTGAATGTCATTTAAGTGACGTCTTGGTGAAGATTGATGATCACTCATTTTTAGGTCTATTTTTTTTAAAAGCCTGGCTCGAGATCGACTGACACACCCCCCGCGGTCGACTGGTAGCTCGCGATCGACGTAATGGGCACCCCTGTCGTAGAGACATGAAACAAAAACCTCTATGTAGATTTGACTTAGACCTAGATTTCATACACTGACACCCTTTAGTAAAAATCAACAGGAAGTTGGTAAAAACCTCTTCTAAACAAAAGTTTCCTAAAAAATGTCATGTTTGTCTCTTTGAGCTGTAATTTGACCCCCTTAAAATGCTTCAAAACCTCACCAAACTGGACACACACATCAGGACTGGCGAAAATTGAGATCTAATAAAAAAACAAACCCCAAAACTCAAAATTGCGCTTTAGCGCCGCCTAGGAATAAAATACATACAAAACTGCTCTTAGGAAGAAAACACAGACAAAAATGCTTGTACTTCTGGTAGGAATGTTCTAGAGACATGAAACAAAAAACCTCTATGTAGGTCTCACTTAGACCAACATTTCATTCATTAACATCCTTAAGCAAAAATCAACAGGAAGTTGGCAATTACCCCTTCAAAACAAAAGTTTCCTAAAAACCCGTGACGTCTTGCGTACACGTCATCAATACACGACGTTTCGAAGACGAAACTCCCGGGAAATTTAAAATTGTAATTTAGTAAACTAAAAACGCCGTATTGGCATGTGTTGCAATGTTAATATTTCATCATTGATATATAAACTATCAGACTGCGTGGTCGCTAGTAGTGGCTTTCAGTAGGTCTTTAACGTTGCACTTTTTATATGTAGAAGAAAAGTTTTGTCATTTTATTCAATCTGAGCAACAACTTGAGGCAGTTTAATGTGGATTAACGTGGGCAGAATTATTATAGTGTTCCCAATGTTTAAAGGATAAAGCCATTGTTTACAAATTTGGTAAATAAATGACCAAAAAATTTATATTTTGTTTTTTTCTTACTGTACTGAAAATGTACGGAAAATGAACCGAACCGTGACCTCTAAACCAAAGTACGACATTTTTGTGTACCGTTACACACTTAGTATCTAGGTATTAATGTCTATCCCAAGGGTAGGGAACCTATGGCTCTAGAGCCAGATGTGGCTCTTTTGATGACTGCATCTGGCTCTCAGATAAATCTTAGCTGACATTGCTTAACGCGATAATTATGAATAATTTCGCTGGTAATCACAGTGCTAAAAATAACGTGCAAAATACAAACAATTCTCATGCATTTAAATCCATCCGTCCGTTTTCTACCGCACCTGTTCAAGAAGTCGCATTAATGGTAAGAAGTATTTTATGTCACAATGGCGGGGGGAGGGGGTTGCAGCCTGCTGCGAGGTCGTTCTCCCAGGAAGGCAGACGGACTACTCGGGACATTGTATTTAGGTAAAAACATGATTTAATTTTAACTAAAAAAATATACAAACAAAAATCGCTCACAGCGGAGGCACAACTTGGGCTAAAAAAACAAAGCTAACGCATGAACAGACTGAGAACATAAATCAAACAAAACTTACTTGGCATGGCATGAAGCATGAAACTATGGCAAGGCATGAAACAAGTCAGCACAGGACGACTGACTGGCAAAGACGAGCTTAAATACTGCCTCTGATTAGTGCTCGGGAAGCAGGTGAGCGGACATTTTGTCCACCAGAGACAAAATGAGTAACCAAGGAAACCAGACAAGGGAGTGGAAAAAAAAACAGGAACTTAAAGAGTCCAAAGGACAAACAGCACATGGCCAAACAAAAACATGATCAACAGACATGACAATTTATTTATTATTGGTTAGCTTCAGAATAACAATGTTATTAAAAAGAATAAGATACTTATTATACTTTAAAAATGTTGGTCTTACTTAAAAATGCATGCATTTAATTGTACTCAGTGTTAAAAAATATGATATGGCTCTCACGGAAATACATTTTGAAATATTTGGCTTTCATGGCTCTCTCAGCCAAAAAGGTTCCCGACCCCTGGTCTATCCTATAGTCTCTTTGAGAAATTGCTGAAAAAGAGGGGTCCACACTCTTTTGTGAAGCACTGTATTCCAAGCGCAAATGAAAAAGTGAACTACTTACCTGAAGCAATTGTTGTTGTACTGGTTGTAGCTACTTAAAGTTGTCAACACCCCACTGCTGATTATATAGGAGTATAGGATCTGGCTAGCCGCATCAAGCCAAACCTGAAGATGAAGTAAGTTCAATTAGCACGATCTCCTACGATAATTTTGGCGACAACATCATGCGAGAGCAAAAATTCTACTACCGTTGAATCGCTGAGGCGTGTCAGGTCTGGGTAGAGGTAGAAAGTCAGCCCATCTTTGGCTCCTGGTAACGTCAGACCACGAACAAGCAGGGCCAAAAGTATGAGGTATGGAAACGTGGCAGTGAAGTACAGCACCTGGATCAAAGGTGTCAAACTCATTTTAGCTCAGGGGCCACATGGAGGAAAATTTACCGCCACACGGGCCAGACTAGTGCAATCATGGCATAATAATTCAAAAATAAAGACAACTTTAAAATTGTTATCTTTGTTTTACTTTGGCCAAAAATAGAACACGCACATTCTGTAAAGTTACACATCACAAATAATCTTCGAGGTAAAACATTTTAAATTAGCGGAAAATCCTGAGGAAAAAAATGGTAAAGTTTAAAAAAACGATGAAGAACACAATGAACTAAGACTTGGTCTCAGTATATTTACAGTCATTTAGCTTCCTGTTTAGTGATCCGTTCAGTTCAGGTGTTTGGAAAAGCAACCAAGTGTTTCCTCAAACCACTACATTGGTGACATCCGCAACTGCCATAAGTTACAAAAACATTATTATCATCATTCAAATATTACAATTATAATATAAAAAATATATATATCAGAATGAGGCCATACTAGCCGAATTAAAGGTAACGTAACTGCAAACTAACCTGGAATGACCGTGACCTTCGATCCCTCAGACGGCACTGTATCAAAAACCAACATCAATCTCTAAAGGATATCACCACATGGGCTCAGGAACACTTCAGAAAACCACTGTCACTAAATACAGTTTATCGCTACATCTGTAAGTGCAAGTTAAAGCTCTATTATACGAAGCGAATGCCATTCATCAACAACATCCAGAAACGCCGCCGGCTTCTCTGGGCCCGAGATCATCTAAGATGGACTGATGCAAAGTGGAAAAGTGTTCTGTGGTCTGACAAGTCCACATTTCAAATTGTTTTTGGAAATATTCGACATCGTGTCATCCGTACCAAAGGGGAAACGAACTATCCAGACTGTTATCGACGCAAAGTTCAAAAGCCAGCATCTGTGATGGTACGGGGGTGTATTAGTGCCCAAGGCATGGGTAACTTACACATCTGTGAAGGCACCATTAATGCTGAAAGGTACATACAGGTTTTGGAACAACATATGCTGCCATCTAAGCGCCGTCTTTTTCATGGACGCCCCTGCTTATTTCAGCAAGACAATGCCAAGCCACATTCAGCATGTGTTACAACAGCGTGGCTTCGTAAAAAAAGAGTGTGGGTACTTTCCTGGCCCGGCTGCAGTCCAGACCTGTCTCCCATGGAAAATGTGTGGCGCATTATGAAACGTAAAATACGACAGCGGAGACCCCGGACTGTTGAACGACTTAAGCTCTACATAAAAAAGAATGGGAGAGAATTCCACTTTCAAAGCTTCACCAATTAGTTTCCTCAGTTCCCAAACGTTTATTGAGTGTTGTTAAAAGAAAAGGTGATGTAACACGGTGGTGAACATGCCCTTTCCCAACTACTTTGGCACGTGTTGCAGCCATGAAATTCTAAGTTAATTATGATTTGCAAAAAAAAAATACAGTTTATGAGTTTGAACATCAAACATCTTGTCTTTGTAGTGCATTCAATTGAATATGGGTTGAAAAGGATTTGCAAATCATTGTATTCTGTTTATATTTACATTTAACACAATTTCCCAACTCATATGGAAACGGGGTTTGTATATGATCTGCACTGTGTGTATATATATATATATATATATATGTATATATATATATATGTATACACACAGTGCAGATCTGTTTTTCTTATAAAATATTATTGTATATGAAATTGCTCTTAAGTGTCAGGTATTCAAAACTTCTTCACCTTTCCTGTGTTCTTGATTCCCTTGCAGATACAGGCGTAAACCAATATCCAGGAAAGCAGAAGACATAGGGCCAAGTCCCAGCGAATGTTTCCCATTTCCTCAAGTCCGCTTGATAGCCCCAAAATTCTTCTCCTGGACAGAAATCCGAGGAAAAACACTCATATACACACACACACACACACACGCATACACACACATGGTACTTACTCCCAATACTCTACAGCTGAAGATGTGTTGTTTGTGGACTCTGACAGAGTTTGATTGTGTCCCAGACATGAATCTTTCATGCGAGGTGAGAGTTTAATTTGTAAACATCAGTATAGTGTATTACCACAAAAAATATACATATATATATATTTATAGCACCTGTGTTCCAGCTGTTGAGACAGTTAGCCCACGGAAGTTCCGAGTGGAAGGATGAGAAGAGGAAGAGGAATTCCCAGCTCAGGATAATAATGTAATAAATGATTGTGCAGGTGACAACCAATTGGCTGCCATATCCTATTCCTGTACATAAACATATCATGCTTATGTCCAGCCAGGTCAAAAAGACGGATGTCATGTCATTCACCTTCAAAAAGAGGGCAGATTTTCCTCCAACACGTTATTGCACCTTGACCGGTGTACTGGCCCAGGGATGTCTCCAGGATGAAGAGAGGGATGCCACAGGTGAACAGGAACAAAAAGTATGGTATGAGGAAGACGCCTTTGAAGCCAAAATTCAATCTGTTAGTTCAATAGTCCTGAAACTTTTCTCAATTCATATTTTGCTCTTCCAAGAACCATTTTTTCCCCACCTATGTTCACCGGTTAGTCTTGCTATGTATTTACTCTGAAATGTAGCAATGAAACACACATGCAGAAATGATTTTGTATTCAAATTTAAGAGAAATTATATTTACCTCCTCCATTTTTGGAACAAAGGTATGGAAATCTCCAGATATTCCCATAGCCAACAATACTACCAGCTACAGCCAAGAAGTACTCAATTTTTCTGGACCACCGCTCTCTCTCCCGGCCTTTGGGTGCCGGTTCTGCTTTACTTTCAAGGTTTTCCGAGTTCATTGGGAAGTGATCCATGTTGACCTTTAGTTAGGGCGGGTGTCATAAAACTGTAACAATATCAAGACTATGTTTGCTCATTTAAACTTGAGTTGAAATTGCCACACATCTCAGAATATATATGTTTATATATATATAAATATATATGTATGTATATATATATATATATATATATATATACATATACCAGGGGGTCACCAACCTTTTGAAACCAAGAGCTACTTCTTGGGTACTGATTAATGCGAAGGGCTACCAGTTTGATACACACTTAAATAAATTGCCAGAAATAGCCAATTTGCTCAATTTACCTTTAATAAATAAATCTATATATATAAAAAAAAATGGGTATTTCTGTCTGTCATTCCATCGTACATTTTTTTTTCCTTTTACGGAAGGTTTTTTATAGAGAATAAATGATGAAAAAAACAGTTAATTGAACGGTTTAAAAGAGGAAAAAACACGAAAAAAATTAGAATTACATTTTGAAACATAGTTTATTTTCAATTTCGACTCTTTAGAATTCAAAATTCAACCGGAAAAAAATTAAGAGAAAAACTAGCTAATTCGAATCTTTTTGAAAATTATTTAAAAATTATTTATGGAACATCATTAGTAATTTTTCCTGATTAAAATGAATTTTATAATTTTGATTACATGTTTTAAATAGGTTAAAATCGGGCTTCACGGTGGCAGAGGGGTTAGTGCGTCTGCCTCACAATACGAAGTTCCTGCAGTCCTGGGTTCAAATCCAGGCTCGGGATCTTTCTGTGTGGAGTTTGCATGTTCTCCCCGTGAATGCGTGGGTTCCCTCCGGGTAGAAGCGGTAGAAAATGGATGGATGGAAATAGGTTAAAATCCAATCTGCACTTTGTTAAAATATATAACAAATTGGACCAAGCAATATTTCTAACAAAGACAAATCATTATTTCTTCTAGATTTTCAAGAACAAAAATTTTTAAAGAAATTCAAAAGACTTTGAAATAGGATTTATATTTGAAATTTTAATCATTATAAGTTAGAAGAAATATTCCACAAATATTCTTTGTCGAAAAAACAAAATCTAAAATGAAGAATTGAATTAACTTTTTTTTATCATTCTTTACAATAAAAAAAATTTATTTACCTGAACATTGATTTAAATTGTCAGGAAAGAAGAGGAAGGAGTTTAAAAGGTAAAAAGGTATATGTGTTTAAAAATCCTAAAATCATTTTTGAGGTTGTATTTTTTCTCTAAAATTGTCATTCTGAAAGTTACAATAAGGAAAGTAAAAAAAATAAATGCATTTATTTAAACAAGTGAAGATCAAGTCTTTAAAATATATTCTCGGGTTTTCAAATTTTATTTGTGTTTTGTCTCTCTTAGAAATTAAAAATGTCGAGCAAAGCGAGACCAGCTTGCTAGTAAATAAATACAATTTAAAAAATAGAGGCAGCTCACTGGTAAGTGCTGCTATTTGAGCTATTTTTAGAACAGGCCAGCGGGCGACTCCTCTGGTCCTTACGGGCACCGCATTGGTGACACCTGATATATACTGTATATATCATGTGTATGTTTGTATATTAAAGTCACTGAACATATACTGTAAATAAATGTAGTGTCACTAGGATTAAAATATAGTAGTAAATTGTTACTTTGCTTGTAACCAACTAGATTGTTTGCTCACGTCATTAAACTAAACCCAAAACATTATTCCGCGGGTTGGTGACTTAGACTACACTGTTTATTTAATGAGTAATTGGATAAGTCAACATAAAGCCAAAGAAAGCTGCTTTTGATAAGGAAAATGAGATACACGATTTAATTCAAGAAATAACTGGTAGCAAACTGCGAAGGGAAATGATTCAAAAATGGTTTTGGAAAAAACTGCTTCTATTTTCATAAGAATTAGTTGTCATCTGACATTTTGGAGCAGGTTAAAACAATAGAATAGAATGGACTTTATTGTCATTATATTTGAATATAAGGAGACTAAGGACTCCAACTTAAGGTGCGGTAGTGGGAACAAATACAGAATAAAAATAAATCACATAAGTAACAAAGATAAAAAATAAGAATTGAAATAAACAGACTACTATCCAATAAAAACAATAATCAATCCTGTACAATATACAGAACAAAACAAGAGCGATTTGATTTTATATTTCTTTGTAATGCACTGAACACAAACTAGTGAGAATTTTGAGTTGAATGAGTGTTACTATTTGAATAAAATTATAGTACTGTAGAGTGCAGTGTTTGAGTTGGAGTTTGACATCTGTGCTTCAGTACAGTGGTCCCCAACCACCGGGCCGCAGAATAATTTTTTATTTAAAAAAAAATATATATATATATATTTTTTTTTTTTATTAAATCAACATAAAAAACAAAATATACACTTACAATTAGTGCACCAACCACAAAAAACTCCGTTTTTCATGACAAAAACGTCCCTTTTTCATGACAAAGAAGAAAAAAAAATGAATAAATAAAAAATAAGGACACCCCCCCACCTCCCGGGCCGCAGGACTAATTATTAAGCGTTGACCGGTCCGCGGATACAAAAAGGTTGGGGACCACTGCTTTAGTATATCAGTATCTGGAATCAAATGATGGAATGGATTAAGCAAAGACGTCAAACAAAGCACTAATATGATTCACTTTAAGGAACTGTCGACACCACAAGTATTTACAAAGTACAAGGAACAGATATGAGAAACGTCTCTTAAGCTTATTGAAAATAAATTATTACTCATCTCATTATGTGAATCCTAAAAGACTTAACTATTTACGAGGAGAAAACTGTTGTATTCAGAATGAGTTGGTGCTATTTGTGTACAAATGAAGAACGGGAAGAGAACATGTCAGGACTGGAATTGGTTTGAGGTCGAAAAGGGGTAAGATTAAAGTAACTCTGCGTCTTTGTACTCCTTTTTCGGACATGTGAAGAAAAATTAAAATATGTGATTAAAATTGTTAACATGTTTGAAATATACAACCAACCAACTTAGCCTTTTTTTTTTTTTTTTTTTTTTACAGGCCACCTCCAAAATAGACCTACTCATGTCCATAATATAGAAAAATGTTATATATATATATATATATATATATATGTGTGTGTGTATGTATGTATGCATGTATGTATATGTGTATGTATGTATATATGTATATATCCATCCATCCATCCATCCATTTTCTACCGCTTATTCCCTTTCGGGGTCGCGGGGGGCGCTGGCGCCTATCTCAGCTACAATTGGGCGGAAGGCGGGGTACACCCTGGACAAGTCGCCACCTCATCGCAGGGCCAACACAGATAGACAGACAACATTCACACTCACATTCACACACTAGGGCCAATTTAGTGTTGCCAATCAACCTATCCCCAGGTGCATGTCTTTGGAAGTGGGAGGAAGCCGGAGTACCCGGAGGGAACCCACGCATTCACGGGGAGAACATGCAAACTCCACACAGAAAGAACCCGAGCCTGGATTTGAACCCAGGACTGCAGGAACTTCGTATTGTGAGGCAGACGCACTAACCCCTCTGCCACCGTGAATATATATATATATATATATATATATATATATATATATATATATATATATATATATATATATATATATATATATATATATATATATATATATATATATATATATATATATATATATATATATATAGCTTTGTGTGCTACACTAGACAGAGAATTAAATTTAGTTTCAAGTCAGTACAATAAATACGCACAAATCATCTCCACCTCTTGAAAAACCCCAAAACAATAACTGAACATGCTGGAGAAAATAAAATAGAATATTTTTACCTTGCGCTGCTGCAGCGTGCTCGCCTTCAAAAATAATATCAGACAATATCCATATTGAAGTGTTTTGTTTTTTTATTTAGGAGCGGCCTGTGGAATTAACATAACCAGTACCACCAGTATAATTATTATCAGCTGGAAAAGACTGCTTGGACTTTTGCCATTCAACTGGCAGCCCAGGTTGCCAAATCCGGTCCAAAAATGGCGTCGCACCAGATTCCTGAAAACACAAGAATGCTGTCATCTTTGACAGCTTTTTTTGCGATAGGGTCATTAAAAACAGCTGATTCTCAGGAGAAAATTTTTTTAATAATAACAGTGCTCTCGGCCCATAGCTGTGGCCCCCAAAAAAAATGAGTTTGCCTAGACCAGAAGGTCAAACTGGTTTTCAGTGAGGGCCACATGGCAGTTATGGCTGCCATCAGAGGGCCGCTTGTAACAGTGAATAATGGATGAATTTGCCTCTTGATTTCATTATTAATTATAAAAATAGTTTTAACTAGACTGTGGATTTTACAGTAAAAACTTCACATTTACAACATTTTACTGAAAAATATTGTGTTTTCTTTTTTACATTTTACAGTAAATTGAAAAATGACGGGGTTATGAAAAACGCTGGCAGCTAAGTTGCCAGAATTTTTCTAGTAAAATGACATTGTTTTTACAACATTATTTTCATGGCAAAACAGTACAAGTAGATTTTTTTTTTCAGGTTTTCTACCGTAAAAACAAATGTACCGTCTTTCCATTGTGGAGGGGGTGTGGTCCACGTGTCCCCTGGGGGCAGGGCGTGTGCAGGAGCTGGCGGTGAAGCAACTGACAGGTGAGGAGATATCTCAGCTGGAACCAGTTATCTAATCACCTGGCTCTTTATTTAGCAGCGTCGGAGGTCATGAGGGGACAGCCTTTATATTGGTCTAAAAAGAACCCACGAGGGGAAGTCTTCTACTGGTGTTTTATGTCTTGTTTACTGTTTTTAATGTAACCTTGCAGCTGCCCTCTTGGAATAGAGATCTTTGATCTCATTGACATTTTACCTGGTTAAATAAAGGCTAAAAACAAAGCCAAGACATAAGGGACAAGCGGTAAAAAATGGATGGAAGTTTTTAAATGTTATAAAAACATTTTTTTTTTAAATATTTTTACCTTATTTGTCAATACACTGTAGCTCTAAACAACCATTTAAGATCCATCCATTTTCTACCGCGTATTGGGGCCGTGGAGGGTGCTGGAGCCTATATCAGCTGCATTTGGGCGGAAGATACAATGTTTAAAACAATTTTTTTTTTAAATGTTGACCCTTTTAAACACAACATCACAGGATTGAATTGGCAAAATCATTTCCAAAATAATGCAGATTTTATACGAATTGACAACTGTGACACATCCGTCCATCCATTTCTACCGCTTGTCCCTTTTAGAGTCGCGGGGGGTGCTGGAGCCTATCTCAGCTGCATTCGGGCGGAAGGCGGTGTACACCCTGGACAAGTCGCCACCTCATCGCAGTGGTCCAAATGCCTTTGAAGAGTAAAAAAAAAAAAAAAACTTACATGTTAAATACTTCTGTCCAGGGCTGATTGACAGATTTATTTATTAATCCATCCATCCATTTTCTACCGCTTATTCCCTTCAGTGAGGCACTGGAGCCTATCTCAGCTGCATTCGGGCGGAAGGCGGCGTACACCCTGGACAAGTCGCCACCTCATCGCAGTGGTGCAAATGCCTTTAAACAGTAAAAAAAACAAACTTCCATCCATCCATTTTCTACTGCTTATTCCCTTTTGGGGTCGCGGGGGGCGCTGGCGCCTATCTCAGCTACAATCGGGCGGAAGGCGGTGTGCACCCTGGACAAGTCGCCACGTCATCGCAGTGGTCCAAATGCCTTTAAAGAATAAAAAAAAAAAAAAAACTTACATGTTAAATATTTCTGTCCGGGGCTGATTTACAGATTTATACTGTATATATTTATATTTATTAATCCATCCATCCATTTTCTACGGCTTATTCCCTTTGGGGTCGCGGGGGGCGCTGGCGCCTATCTCAGCTACAATCGGGTGGAAGGGGGTGTGCACCCTGGACAAGTTGCCTCCTCATCGCAGTGGTCCAAATGCCTTTAAAGAATAAAAAAAAAAAAACTTACATGTTAAATATTTCTGTCCGGGGCTGATTTACAGATTTATACTGTATATATTTATATTTATTAATCCATCCATCCATTTTCACCACTTATTCCCTTTGGGGTGGCGCTGGAGCCTATCTCAGCTGCATTTGAGCGGAAGGCAGGGTGCACCCTGGACAAGTCACCACCTCATCGCAGTGGTCCAAATGCCTTTAAAGAATAAAAAATAACAACTTACATGTTAAATATTTCTGTCCAGGGCTGATTGACAGATTTATATATATTTATATGTATTAATTCATTCATCCATACATTTTCTACCGCTTATTCCCTTTGGGGTCGCCCATCTCAGCTGCATTCTGGCGGAAGGCGGGGTACACCCTGGACAAGTCGCCACCTCATCGCAGTGGTCCAAATGCCTTTAAAGTGTAAAAAAAAAAAAGAACAAAAATTACATGTTAAATATTTCTGTCCAGGGCTGATTGACATATTTATACAGTATATATTTATATTTATTAACATAAATCCAACATATTTTCACTGCCTTTTGAAAAAAAGACTTTTATGGCCCTGTGATGAGGTGCATGGCGACTTGTCCCTGCGACATCAAAAGGGACAAGCAGTAGAAATTGACTTTTATGTCCTTATTGACTTTGGGGTATTGTGGAATAACTGTCAGTGTCTGGTAGCTGTAGAATTACACCAGGGGTGTCCAAAGTGTGGCCCGGGGGCCATTTGCGGCCCGCAGCTGATCTTCTACCGGCCCGCCACACATTCTGCAAAAATTGCAAAATTGATAGTATTGCAAAAATAAAAAAAATAAAACATTTTAAAAAAGTGGAATGAGGTGAAATCTAATGAGAAAAAGTGGCAATGTTGACACAAAGCTGCCATGCAGGCAGTTTTTTTCCCTTTTGTCTTTATTTTCTTTTTTTTCCATTGCTCAAAAAAAAAGGACAAAAAAATCTATGTCGTAATAAATTATAACTTAAAAATTATCACTTTAAAATGTTATATGTGTAAAAAATATTGCATATGTTGTGTGGTTGCCATATAAAAACATCAAAGTTTTGACAAAAGAGCATAAAACAAACAAAATTAAAGCTGCAAGCAGCGTTGGTCGGGTCCGCTTTGGCTGCTGCCCCCGCCACTGAAGCCCTGGTCTAAGTTAGACCTACATAGAGGTTTTTGTTTCATGTCTCTACGACATTCCTAACAGCAGTTACAAGCAGTTTTGTCTGTCTTTTTTCTTAGGGGGCGCTAGAGCGCAATTTTGATATTTGGGGTTTGTTTTTTATTAGATGGCAATTTTTGCCAGTCCTGATGTGTGTGTAAAATTTGGTGAGTTTTGAAGCATGTTGAGGATGTGAAATTACAGCTCGGCTTTTCTGGATGTTGTTGATAAATGGCTTTTGCTCTGCATAGTAGAGCGTTAACTTGCACTTTGAAACATTTTAAGGGGGTCAAATTACAGCTCAAAGAGGCAAAAATTGCATTTTTTTACGAAACTGCGCAGGGGTTATTTGAAGGCGCGTAAAATCAAAACCGGAGCAGTAGTCTAAGTGAGACCTACATAGAGGTTTTTGTTTCAGGTCTCTCCAACATTCCTACCGGAAGTTACAAGCAGTTTTGTCAGTTTTCTTCCTAGGAGCAGTTTTTTCTGTGTTTTATTCCAAAATTGCGTTAGAGCGCATTTTTGAGTTTTGGGGTTTTGTTTTTTCGTTAGATCGCAATTTTCGCCAGTCCTGATGTGTGTGCCAAGTTTGGTGAGTTTTGAAGCATTTTAAGGGGGTCAAATTACAGCTCAAAGAGGCAAAAAATAGCATTTTTTGCGAAAATTTTGCTTTGAATGGGTTTTTGCAAAATTTCTGTAGATTTTTGCCCCTGAAGGTAAAATTATGACATCTAGGTCTAAGTCAGTCCTACATAGAGGTTTTTGTTTCATGTCTCTACGACATTGCTAACGGAAGTTACAAGCAGTCAGTTTTTCGTTTCTTCCTAGGGGGCGCTAGCGCGCAATTTTGATTTTTGGGGTTTGGTTGCTTAATAAGTTGGGAAGGTTTGCCATACCGACGTGTGTGTCAAATTTGGTGAGTTTTGAAGCATGTTAAGGGGGTCAAATTAGGGTGCGAAGGTGCGGAATAATAATAATAATAATAAAACCTTACAGTTTCAATAGGGTCCTTTGGCCCATTGCAAAAGGACTCCTTTAATAAAATCGACAGATATATCGGAAGTTGATCTTGAAATTCAAGTGTTAAAAGTAAACAAAAATAATAATAAAAATGCATTACTTTATGAGTGGGGAACCTTTCGGATCTCAAATGTATTTAGTGGGATTTTATTTAACTTTTCACTGTGATTACTCAAAAATATTAAATAATTAAAATCAATAGTGTCCTGCATTACTGATCTTTGAGGGCTTTAATTGCTAAATAAAGGAACTCTCATGAAGGAATCAATAAAGTACTATCGATCTGAATACACTATATTTCAGTTTTACTATAAAAAACAAAGTTCTCTTTGACAGAAAAGGCATAAAACCTTATTTGTTTTACTTTATATCAACCTCAAGTTGATATAGAGATTTACTGTAAGCATTAAATACAAAATAATAATAATTTGACTTATTTTTAACATTTAAGTGAATGAGACCCTCTATGCTCCCTAGGACCCCTAAGGATAAAAAAAAAAATCCATATATTTTGTTATGGTTTGAAAATAAAAAATATCAAAATGGCCCCCGCATGCTTCAATTTTTCCGTGTGCGGCCCACTGTGGAAAAAGTTTGGACACCCCTGTTATAAAGAGTAATATTGGAAAAAAAACACTTATAATATACAGCAAAAATGTACTTTAGGTGTTGATTAGTGCATGTTATTAAATGGTGTACCTAAACAAGTGGCCGCTAAATGCTGCTTGTGGGCGGAGCCAGGACAATTGCGCCCACCTGTAGTGGACGCTGACTTCCGGTTCCAATTATCCAATCACCGGCGAGAGTAGGTTATATCAATCTCAGGTGAGCTCGGCTTTCTCAAGCCCGTTTTTTTTTTCTGGCAATTCTTGCCAGCTTG
Organism: Nerophis ophidion; assembly: GCF_033978795.1. Lineage (NCBI taxonomy): Eukaryota > Metazoa > Chordata > Actinopteri > Syngnathiformes > Syngnathidae > Nerophis > Nerophis ophidion. The sequence continues at coordinate 12,444,157 of NC_084627.1, read as the reverse complement.
GAACGTACAGAACCGTTTTGGACCCGCATTGGACTGGACCAGGATCTGGCCGGACCATGTCGGGGCCTCCCGGGTGGATTGCGGTTTGGGTTTGGGTCACCTTGGTGTCCCTAGCCCGCCTCGGTCAGACACAATCCGGGACAAACGGTGACGTCCACGGACGTCCGAACGCGGGATTCTTCCCGGCCCCCGTGTGGAAGTTCCTGGCAGGTAAGAAACCGCTCCGCCGAATGTTCAGGTCCGAACCCGGAAGTCTGACCCACTCCGCGTGTGTTTCAGTGTCAGGGCGCGGAGGAGGCACTTTGGACCTGGGTCGGCCGCGGTTCCGTTGCGGCGACACGACGCTTTCTGTCCGCGTGTCCCTCATCCGACACGCTAAAGCGCGCCTCCCAGGTGAGTGGCCGCGGGTGCACGCCGACGGACGCGCGTTCACGTGCGTGAATTGATTGTGTGTGTGTGTGTGCAGACGGGAGGAGGCTGCCGGTGCTGCACGACGCATGCGCGGCTTCGGTTCGGAGGTTCGGTCCGTGGCTGCTGCTCAAGCTGCCGTACAGCAGCTGTCACCTGCACGCCACGGTAAGAGTCACGCACGCCCACTGCATTAGGTACACCGTTTGGTCAACTGTGCCTAATGAAGTGGCCACTGTGCGTAAAGGGGGCGTTGACAATCGGCCACGCGGATGATTGACGGGTCACAGGGGCGGTTCTAGGCATGCTTATATGATGGGGCAGTCAGAAATGTGAAGGGGGCATCATGTGTACACATCATGCTCCAGCACTTTTTTTTTCTGTGCTTATAGTAACGAAGCTTTCTTCATTGAAATGGGTCTTTAGCTATGTGTCCAACCCCAACCTGGAGTAGTGGATTGCACTTTGTCAGGCCTCTACCTTCAGACCTGTCCAACTTGGGTGTCCCACCTGAAAACTAAGCTCCTGCTGGTATAGCTCTTACGGTCACTGAGACCCGCAAACCCCCTGACCACAATAAGGTGGCAATCCCTCAGGGGGGGAAACTGAAAAATAAAAATAAATGAATAAAATAAAGCATCCTTCATCTAGATTTTATCAACCAACAACATAACATTTATCCTAACTCTCAAATAAATGTTGACCCAAAGTAGGACTTCACACACTACAGTCAATATTTACAAAACTGAAAGGTAGTCTGATGAATAATGATAAAAAAGAATCTCAAACTAATTTATAAAACAGAACGTGGGCACTCATCTGGGCACAAAATGTATTCACTCCAATGTATGTGTGTTGCCCACTTGCTTGTAAATTGATGAAAACGGCAGTGTTTTTGTTTTTAGGTGTCTTGCTCATATCAAATGAAACTTATAATCTGTTTATTACAAAATGTAGATTGAAACATTAAAGGTTGACTATGTAGACTTACAAGAAAAACAACAGAAAAAGAATTCCCGCAGTCGATTGCCAGACCGTTGCTAAGTAAAACGGGCCGTTGCTAGGGACTCCGCTCTGAACAGAGGACAGCAGAGGAGGACTGCTAAGCAGGATATATACCTTATGTTTCATTTTT